>NC_048298.1:44343732-44602381 GCF_013100865.1 Trachemys scripta elegans
ACCCCCCCTCTCCCTGTCCCCTGACTGCCCCCCTGGGATCCCTGTCCCTTCTCCAACCCCCCAGCTCCCCTACCGTGCTGCTCAGACCAGTGTGCCTGGCTCCACACGGAACCAGACACGCTGCCGTGCCCCTCCATGGAGCACACAGCTCCGCTCCCCACAGAGCGCTGCGGACGCGGCATGCTGAGGCTGCAGGGGAGGGGCTCTGGCTGCTGGAGGCCCTGATGTGAGTGGCTCAATCCGGCCCGGACACTCTGTCAGCCGCGCCGCACTCTGCATTGGGAGGGAAATCCCGGACCTTTTTAGATTTTTACAAAGTCTTCCCAGATGGCAATTTAAAACCCCCAAAACCGGACATGTCCGGGATAATCTGGACATATGGTAACCCTAGGACAGTCCCAATTTTTGGGTCTTTTTCTTATATAGACTCCTATTACTCCCCCGACCCGACCTGATTTTTCACACTTGCTGTCTGGTCACCCTAGTGGCCTGGCCCAATACAAGAGTGGTGTCAAACAGGGTGACCAGCCTTACGCTGTGTGCCCCCGGAGATACTTACCAGTAACATGAGTAAGGCCCCTGGAGCCCCTCGAACAGGGGCATTTATCATGACTAGCATCGCCAAGCAGCCGCCCGGCGAAGGAAGAGAGGCGGGGCGCCCCTGACCGCGTGCAGGCGAACGGCGGAGGGATACAAGGGCGGAGCTGGCCGGGCAGGGGCACCAGCGCACCCAAGGTCTATCGGGGGCAGGGGAAGGGGGTGTGAGGCGGGCAGAGGTGACAGCGACGGGACGTGCTGCTGGCTCAGGAGAACAAGCAACGTTCCTCGGCCGCCTCAGGCTGTAGGGCAGTGGACGGGGCGGACCGCAGTGAGAACAACTAGGCGGGATCGCAAAGAATTCGCGCTTGCGCGTCAAGCCACCCGTGCCAGCAGCCGCTGTCTTCTGCGCATGCGCGGTGAGGATTGGGACGCCGTTGCCGTGGCTGCGGAGTGACGGACGGAGCCCCAGGCCCTAGGGGTCCCCCGCCCCACTGTGAGGGGTCGCGGCCCTCCAGCGTCCGCTGACCTCAGCCAGACGCTTCGCGGGAGCCCCGCCGTGAGCGCGCAGCTAATCTGGGCTTGGCCGCGGCGGTGGGCGGAAAGTTCCCGACCCTGCGGGGCCCGGACGCCCCTGGGGCCGGGGCCTGTGATGGGCGAGGGGAATCCCCGCGGCCCTGCCCCCTTCCGCTGCTGCGCCCCCTGAGCTGGCCGAGCCGGAGGATGAAGAAGATCTTCGGCTTCGGGAAGAAGAAGAAGGGGCAGTCGCCGGCTTGCCGCGCCTCGCTGCCCGGGGTCGGCTACGAGCTGCGGGAGAAGGAGCTGGGCAAGCTGCACCGAGCGGCCGCCGGCGGGGACCTGGGCAAGCTCCAGCAGCTGCTGAAGAAACACGACATCAACCAGCTGGATAAAGAGAACAGGTACCGGGGGCGGGCGGGGCGCAGTGGCCGTGGCCCTCCCCAGCTCAGCCACGGCCGGGCAGCGCGACTCGGAGCAGCCCCTTCACCCCCCTGTTGCCAGGGCTCGCCAAGTGGGGCCAAAGACCCTCCTTCCCTAGCTCCAGAGAAGCAGCACTTACATAGGCACCAAGTGAAGTGGGTTCTAGCCCACGAAAGCTTATGCCCAAATAAATGTGTTAGCCTTTAAGGTGCCACAAGGACTCCTCGTTGTTTTTGTTTTATTGTAAACCAAACTGTCAGCTGCTCCAGCCCAGTGGCAGCTTGTGGCCCAATCCGCACACAGCGGTGGCCCATGTGACATCCTCAAGGATGCCACAGGTTGTGTGGATGTGGCTCACATAACTGATAGAGAGCAGCATATGGGGTCCCCAGTGGTAAATAGATTGAGAACCGCTGTACCCTCATGATGCTGTAGCCTCCCTGTGCAGCATGGGCACGGGTCAGTTGCAATTTAAACTAATGTAAATGGTGGATTCTCTGTAACTTTTGAAGTCTTTAAACCATGAGTTAAGGACTTCAGTAACTCAGGCAGAGGTGAGGGGGGGTCTGTTATAGGAGTTGATGGGTGAGGTTCTGTGGCAGTAAAGGAGATCAGACATTAGATGATCACGGTGGTCCCTTCTGACCTGAAATTCTATGAGTCTTATGTGTAGGGTGAACAGACATCCCACTTTTAAAGGGACAGTCCCATATTTAAGCCCCCTGCAAGTGTCCTGACTTTTTCTTAAAAACGGGCAAATTGTCCCGTATTTTCTGTCCCTTTTCCCCCGCCCCCATCAGTACTGGTGGTTCCTGTTGCTGGCTGGATCCTTGTTTGCCAGCCACCCGCCCACCAGTGGTGAGTGTGGGGGTCCAATGGCTGATGATGGGGGTAGGTGTGCAAGACTGGTGGCGGGGCAAAGCTGCAGTGCGTGGGGCTGGCCGCTCCCCCTGCTGATCCATCAGCACAGCCCCCATTGGGTGCTGGCTCTCGGTCATCAGGGCCCCACCCCCAGTCCCATTTCCAGCTGGAACTGGCTGCGAGCTGCTATGGCTGGTGAGTGTGGGCAGGTGCTAGGCAGCAGCCAGTTAAGTGTCGGCCACCCATCTGCTCCTTATGTGCTCTCCCTCTTGCTGTCCTCTCCCTGCTTTGCCCCTTCACCCCCCCCCCCCCAACCCCCCTGCTCCTTCATATGCCCCCAACCCCCGGTCAGAGTGCTCAGCTCACCAACAGCCTGGCTAGCAGGCTCCTTCCTTCCCCCACTGCCTCTGGCTGGGCTGGCACCCCAGGAAAGCCCAAGACCCTCCAGCTCGGGGCGCTGGCCAGGGGGAGCCAAGTCCGGCACGTTCCAAAGCCCTGCACAGCGCTGGCACAGGGAAGCCGCTCCGCCCCTCAGCTAAGCTCTGGAGTGGCGGGGTGGAGGGGAAGCGATTTCCCACCTATTTGCGCCCCGACTGTGCAGGTTTCATAGCAGCCCCCCGGACAGGGTCTTAGCATCCCCTTCACACACACACACACACACACATACCCGGGGTCCTCCCCACAGGGAGCACGGGGCTGCTCTGTCCCCTCGCACCCTCTCCTGCTAAGCCACCTCTCTGGCCAGGTTTGTGGAAGCCCCTGCAGTCAGGTTCCCTGGACCCTAGTGCACAATGCATCCTTAGGGCTTAATACCTTCCTGCCCATGCTGTAGCCAGGGGACAGGAGGCAGTTGTGTTGTGTTGGTGGCCATCAGAAGCCTGGAAGTATTAGCTACCTTTCAACACTGTGCAGGCAGGAAAGGACAAGCTGCTTCCAGACACAAAAGTGGGTGGTGGGGAAGAGATGAGCTCTGCAAAGACACTGGCCAGGTCATCCCTTCCCCATCCCCTGCAACTGGAAGCTGCTCCTATCCCATCCCTCCCGCACAGTGCTGAAAGGTTGCTGTGGGCCACATTCTGGTGTGAACCCTGGCAGAAATCTGGGCCGCGTAGGTGACCCTGCATATGTTGCCTGGGAAGACTTGGCGCCAGATACCAGGAGAGGTGGGTCCGAATTGGGGGCCCAGCCAAGCATGGAGGATAGAGAGTGCCGGGCAGGGAGGGTCGGGTCAGGTCAGTCGATCATGCCCCCCCCCCCCCCCCCCCCCCAAGAGGGGTGTATGGGAGTGTGTGTCACCTCTCCCTTTGTGAACCCTAAAGCCTTAAAGATAAGAAGGTAAATAAAAATAATCCAGCTACTCAATATTTCTCAGTCAACTTGATGCTAATTTGAACGTTAGTTCTGATTGATTGCCATTGAACTCGCTTGAATATGAGAAATTTTACCAGGTGTTCCGGATTCAGCATAGGGAAATATGGTCACCCTACTTATGGTAAAACTGTTTTCCCTCTTGAAACAGAAGTTCGGGAGCCAGAATGGCTCTGTAATATACCTTAAATGTTACCAAATGTAGGCACACTTCTAGATGGTTTTATGCTTTTTAAAACTGCCGTTGCTTGCAGAGCTGTAACGAAGCATTTTAGCGCCTGTGGTAAGCAAGCATATTTGCGCCCCCTAGATGTGACTTGTGGGGGACATGTGGGGTCTGCTCGATTTCTGCCTCCCATTTAGCACAGAGGTTTTCAAACTGTTGGGTACACCTTCCTAGGGGGATGCACCCCATTGTTTGAAAACTGTTGCCTCCCGGCCAGGAGCCAGGGTGTAATGTCAAAAACTGCTACTGACAGATTTTGCTATCAGCAGCAGTTACTGACATTTACGGATGTTCTCTTTTCCTGCATCGTCACAATGGCCAATGCAGTTGTGCCCAATCTTGCAAGTGGGTGGGGGCTGATGCTGCTGGGCCCAATCCTGCACGCCACCCCATTTTTGAATCCTTGCAGGCTCTGCTCCATGAGTGGCTGCCATGCTCACCCTGCCATACTTATGGCCATGGTTGCTTGGTGCAAATTATTTTAAGACTGTTCTTTGCCTTTTGTACCCATTCAAACTCCTGTCCCAACCCTCCATTGGATGCTTATTTTTCTCCTCTGTCTTGGGAGAAGTTTGAATGGAAGGAAAATTGTAAGGCCACCTGTGGTGTTAACATCTCCAGCAATCAGGAAAGTAGCTTTCTTATAGCACCCTGGCAACCGCAATTGATGGAGCCACAAGGCACATTGTCTGCCTTTATTTTGTGGAGTAGAAGTACCATTGATGATCCATTGAACTAGGTATTTAAGATTTAAAGTAAGATTTAAAAGAAGCAGAAAGTTGAAGTGTTTAGTAGCAAAAGAAAAGAACCTACAATATTTCAAATGCAAAAGATTCAAGGAACATATGCGCAATGTAGACAATAGGAGAATTACAGGCTGTAATAAATTAAATATATTTTATTTATTGACACACTGCAAAGTTGAATGGGTTTTCTGTTTGGTGAAATTGTTGTAAAGAATTAAAAATAACTATACTCTCTAAGCTGGTAATTAGCCAATCATAGTTCATGTTTTGGAACAAATGATCAACTGATATTGGAATTTTTGGATTCACATAGCAATTCATATGAGAGGTAATGCTTTTGAATGATATTTCTTGCAATCAGGTACAGAAGAGAAGTATAAATTATGCAGCCACTAACTTTCAGGCAAAAAGTACAAATTCGAAAATGATTCTGTTGTCCCATCATGACAAAATCTATGCTGACCATTTCAAGCATCGCATGAGGGCTTCAGCCATGCTATTCTCATTAGAATCAATGAGAGTTGAGGCTGTAGATAAAATGTTGCACAGTATTCTGAAGGTAGGGGGATTTATGTAATATTTTGGTAGATTTTTATAAACAAATACATTTAGTTACACATCCTTGAATATTCATACCATGTATTTAGTTTTGGCCTTCTTTTTAAGAAAAATGTTTTGTTTTCTTACATGGGTCAACTATTATGAAAACTACTTTGCCAGTTAGGCCCTGATCCTAGAAGGAGTTCTACCTTAGAGAGGACTCTTATAGCAGGATTCAATGTTAGGACTATTAGAGTTGAGATTGGCACAAAGACAGGACACTGCTTGTGTTTTTTGCTTTGTTTTTTAGTGATTAAAGAATTAAAGGTGATAATTTCCTTATCTTACTCTGCCAATCAGAAGTTTTATAAACCCACTCCAGTGAGTGTAGGCTTTCATTTGCTGCAGTTGCTAGAAAATGTAATATATATTTTATCTTTACAAAATTCAGAACTGTCTTGAAATTTTGTTACAAAAGCCAATATTCTAACACTTTGGACAGTTTTGCCATTTTAATTATAAGGAAAAATTTCAGGTTTGGTTGTTATAGTCTAAGATTCCAATCCTGTAATCTGTTCTGCATTGGCAGAACTCTGCATTGCACTGGGATCCCATTAAAGCACCCTATTTGGGCACCGGTGTTCACCTGTACAGATCCAGTTGCAGGATCAGCATCTAATAAGTGTATTATTTCAAGGATATTGTGTGTTTTTTTTTTTAAATAGTTATTATCAGTTTCAGATTCTTAGTTTTGTAATGTTTTAAAGTACAGAAATGTTTTCCATTGGTAATATGGTTTCTTTTTAAGTTTATTTTTACAAAATCTAAAATTTGGGCCAAATTTAAATTGACATTATTCCTTTAACATAAACATCAAACTTTTATTTGGTTGTCTGTTAATTTGATGTATCAACTTATTTTTAGGACACCTTTGCATCTTGCCTGTGCTAATGGGCATTTAGATGTCGTTACTTACTTAGTGGACAACAAGTGCAAACTAAATCTGTGTGACAATAATAACAGATCCCCGTTGATGAAGGTATGCACAGTATTTAATGCAGTTATGTAAGATGTACTGATATTACTTTTCCACTTAACTACAAACTCTGTATTATGGAATGTAAAAAGTTACATTACTGTCAGTGGGTATGTGTATGTAATATAGTATATAAACAAAATGTTAATGCAGTTTTTTATTTATTAATTTCATTAAGTTGTGGCAATTCTAATAAGATGGAGTTTAACTTACGGAATTTATTCTCTCTTTTTCTGTTATATTCACAGGCAGTACAATGCCAGCAGGAAAAATGTGCAACTATGCTGCTAGAACATGGTGCAGAACCTAATCTTGTGGATGTTAACAGCAACACTGCCCTTCACCTGGCTGCCCAGACTGCTAATATATCTCTAGTAGTACAATTGCTTGAGTACAATGCCCATATTGATTCACAGAATAAGGTAACTGCTTATTTTTAGAAAAAGAGAACAAGAAAAATTGTAGATTTCAACTTCTAGTTTGGTGTATGTTTTTAAAAATAGAATAATCCACATTTTTGTCTTAAAACAGTATTTTTAAATTTCCTTTTAAAATCTGTTTTAATCAGAATCTTGGTATATAAATTATCATAGGTAAAGTAGCACTTCTGGGGTTGGGGTGGTTAGCCAAATGTTCCCCCCAGGCCTCCTGCGGAGCCAGAACTTTGGGGGCCCTGGCCTCAGCAGTCTCTGTGATCCCTCCCAGGAGTACTGTGTGGCCTGGAGCCCTATACATAATTTTCCTGAGGCCAGTAAAGAGACTGAATTTGGTTCCTTATTCCTGGTTACATTTTCCAAGTTTCTTATTTGTGCTACCAGCTCCTTATGTGATTCCCAGTTCCTTACTCCAAGGCCAAAAAATTACTTAGAAATATATTAAATTTTTAGAAATGTCATCAAATTAATGTGATTGTGATAACAATTTAAATTCCTGTTTTCTTAATTGTTTATTAATTAATCAAGGAGCTAGGAAATAAATCTGTTCATCTTTAAGGTGCCACTGGACTCCTCGTTATTTTTGTGATGAAATAAGTTTCAGGTCACCCTAAGTGACACATCCCTCTGACAGTCAGATAGTTCTGAAGGACTTGGGACATGCCACTCACTGACCCAAAACTTTGTTTCTGAGCAATTTGCTGCTAAAGTCATGATTCCACCCCACTTCCATATTGTATATAGGGCTTGAATAAGGAACTGGGTTTTGACAGACAGTATCTGACAAAATGTGTTTTGGTCGCCCCAAGTGACACTTCCCTGTGATTGTCAGACTGTTTTTTGAAGGATCTGTGACATGCCACTCCCTGATCTGAAGGATCTGTGACATGCCACTCCCTGATTTTATTCTTTTGCAATATGCTGCTAAATATCCCACCCCATCCCACTTCCATACTGTAAAAAGGTGCTTGAATAAGGAGCTGGATTTTAACTGGCTGTATGAGATAAAATCAGTCTCGGGTCACCCCAAATGACATGTGTCTATAAGTGTTATACACTTTTGAAGTAACAGGGACATGTCATTTGCTGACATGAAGCTTAGTTCATTAGAAGTATGCTGCTACATGTTGCATTCCCACCCTGCTTCCAGATTGTAAATAGATTTTGAATAAGGAGCTGGGTTTTGACTGTCTATCTGTGGCAAAATATGTATTGGTTCATCAAAATGACATGTTCCTGAGACTGTTACTTTGTTAGGAAGAGATGAGGTGAACCTATGTCACTTTTAGAGGTGAACCTTTATTTCTGGTCTGACAAATATATTATCCCAATTTTTATTTTGTGTTTTCTTTCTTAACATGTAATATGCATGTGAAAAACAAGAAAAAGCAATATTCAATCAATTTGTTGCAAATCCAGCTGTAATGTTTTCACAGAAATTATATGATAGTTGCAAGTGAAAGTGCCGATAGGAACTTTGGTTTATTTTTAGACAAATTAAGAATAGGAAAAATGGCTAAATTTATTAAAATTTGTTTAATTTTTTTAAAGATATAAAAACATTTATTAGAGTTGATTTTTTTGATCTTTACCAGCAAAAATAATATGAAAACCCTGCATGGGCACAGTTGGCTCCCAAATAATTGTGTTTATTAACTATATGCAAACATACCGTGCCTAGATTAATGCATGCTGCTGTCCTGAATGGTTTCTAAAATATAGAAAACAGTGACCACCACGAGAATGCTCACAAACTATTTCAAGGAATACTACTTTATTCCTGAATACTACAATTAGTTGAACCAGCTAGTGTCTTTAGTGTTGCTGTAAGACTCATACAGGTGCCACGTGACTTGGTACACTTCACTGGAATTTGGAGAACTCTACCTGTGGCTCGAATATCACCACCCCCTTTCTAAAATTCTGTCATAGAAATGCCAGCCCTGAAGTTGAGCAAGTTTGTGGGAACATACAAAATGATTCCCAGTGTTGTATGTTATCCCAACAACCTGTGATAACACCTTTGTTTAATGAACTTTACTGTTTACACAAATAATGTTGATGACTTCTGTTGAATTAATCAATATTTGAAATGTTATTTTAAATATTAATGCTATATGCAAGTTACCTTGTATAGTTCTACAGAGAGGTCAGACGAAGGATTTTTCTGGACTAGGGGCATTTTATTTTTGTCTAAATAATCCGCGATTGGTATTTGAAAACATGTAGGTCACTACTTTGAGATATATCCTCCAAAATGCGTTGTGTTTTCTTTCAGCTTACTTGCTATCATACACAGAAATCTCTGAAGGAAGTAGGCAAGGGTTAAATTTTTATATCTTTCTTGTGACCAGAGTGATCTGCAAGTGTAACGAGTGAGATGCATGTTTCACCATTAATGAAATGACATACTCAATTAACGTAATCCATTGCACTTGTTCACTTTAATTCTGAAATTGTGAAATAAGTAAATAATTTGCTGTTTATTTTATTGTAATACAGTATTTTAACTGAGCAATTGTTGCTGTTGTTAGTGCTGATCAGTGGCGACACCTATATTTAAGCATTCCTAAGGATTTGTGTGATAAGACCCTGATTTACCCAGAAAGGAAGTTTCTGAATGAATTTCTGCCTAATTTGGTGCTGTCTGCCCTCCATAAGGAAGTTTTTATGGTCTGTAATCCTGACACAGGCAACTACTGTACCAAACATCCACATGGAGTGGGGAACTCTGATAAAGATATGCGTGCAGAAGATTTAGTAATAGGGTTTGATAGATTGAAAAATTTTTAGGTCAGAGGGGGACCATTAGATCATCCGATCTGACCTCTTATATATCTCCATAAAATTTTATCCGGTTGCCTTTGTATTCAGCCCTGTACCAATGTGTGTTTGACTAAAATATATTTTCTAGAATGACATCCACTCTTGATTTACAGATATCAAGAGATGGAGAATTCATTACTTCTGGTGATAGTTTGTTCCAATGGTTGATCGTCCTCTCTATTAAAAATTTGTGCCTAATTTCTCATTTGAATTTGTCTGGCTTCAGCTTCCAGCCATTATTTCTTATTCTGCCTTTGTCTTTAGTACCGTGTTTTGGTTTTTTTCTTTTCTTTATATACAAGAAGGTACTTACATTTCATAATCAATTCATGTCTCAGTCTTGTTTTTGATAAGCTAAACAGATGAAACTCTTTGACTCTCTCTGTAAGGCATTTTCTCCAGCCCTCGAATCATTTTTGTGGCTCTCTTCTGTGCCCTGTCCAGTATTTCAACATTCTTTTTAAAATGTGGACACCAGAACTGTATGCAGTATTCTAGTATCACTCTCACCAATGCCATAAACAGTGGTAAAATCACCTCCATGCTTACTCAGTATTTCCATTTGTACGTACAAGGATGACATTAGCCTATTTTCCCACAGAATTGCACTAGGAGCTCATGTTTGGTTTCTTGTCTATATCATTAATGACTTGGATAATGAAGTCTAGAATACATTTATAACATTTGTGGATGACACCACCCTGGGAAGGATTGCAAGCTTTTGGTGACAGAGTTAGAATTCAAGATGACCTTGACAAACTGGAGAAGTGGTCTGAAATCAACAAGATGAAATTCAGGAAAGACAAGTCAAAAGTACTACACTTAGGAAGAAAAGATCAAATGCACAAATACAAAATGGGAAATAACTGGGTAGGTGACAGTACTACAGAAAAGGATATGCAGGTTAGAGCAGATCACAAATTGAATATGATCCAATAGTGTCATGCAATAGTGAAAAAGGCAAACGTAATTCTGGGATTTATTAACAGGAGTGTTGTATGTACGATATGGGAGGTAATTATTCAGGTCTACTCGGCATTGGTGAGGCCTCAGCTGGAGCGGTGTGTCCAGTTCTGGGCACCACACTTTTAAAAAGATGTGTAGAAATTGGAGAGAATCCAGAGGAGAGGAACAAAAATGATAGAAAGTTTAAAAAACCTAATCTCCGAGGAAAGGTTTAAAAACACTGGGTGTGTTTAGTCTTTGAGAAAAGAAGACTGGGGAGGGACCTGAAAAGTCTTCAAATATGTTAAGGACTGTAATAAAGAGGATGGTGATCAATTGTTCTCCATGTCCACTTATTGTAGGACAAGATATAATGGGCTTAATCTATGGCAGGGGAGATTCAGGTAAGATATTAAGAAAAACTTTCTAAATATAAGGATAGCTAAGCACTAGAATATTATTATCAAGGGAGGTTATGGAATCCCTGTCATTGGAGGTTCGTAAGAGTGAGTTAGAAAAGCACGCCAGGGATGGTTTAGATCAGTGGTTCTCAACCTTTTGTACTGGTGACTCCTTTCACATAGCAAGCCTCTGAGTGCGACCCACCTTATAAATTAAAAACACATTTTCATATATTTATAAATGCTGGAGGAAAAGCGGGGTTTGGGGTGGAGGCTGACAGCTCGCTACCCCCATGTAATAACCTCGTGACCCCCTGAGGGGTCCTGACACACAGTTTGAGAACCTCTGGTTTAGATATACATGGTCCTGTGCCAGGGATTGGTCTAGATGACCTCTTAAGACCCCTTCAGGCTTACATTTCTCTGATTCTGTGACCACTAAATCCTTTTAAGAATCATTGCTTTCCAGGATTCAGTCCCCCATTTGGTAGTTATCTGCATTCTTTGTTTTTAGATGTATTTTGTTTGAATCCAGATTGCTTTGTAGGACTGCTCTGTTCTCATCACTATTTACCTCTCCACCAATCTTTGTCATCCACAAATTTTATCTGCAGTGTCTTTATATTTACTTATCGTTGGTGAAAATGTTGAGTAGCATTGGGCGTAGTCTGCATTGTTGCAGAACCCCACTAAAAACACCCATATTCATTGATGACTCTCCACTGACAACTATGATTAGAGACATGTCAGTTAACCATTTCATAATCCGTTTAATGAATGCTTAATTGATATGTTATAGTTCTAACTTTTTAATCAGAATGTTGTGTGGAAATAAGTCGAAGTATATTATATTCTCTTCCATAGAGGTTCTTATACCGCACTCATCACTAGCATCTTCTAGTAGTGAATTAAGCAATGTGATTACACATCTCTCTGTCATATTCTGTTTGGTCTCTCATCCTCCCCAGGGATAGCAGCTTGTGTAGCAGAGTGTCTTGTTTCGGCATTTAACATTTTTACACCTGTTTTATACTCCTGGGGGAATTCACTAAGAACAATGGGAACAGTTCACTAAGCAGGCAGACTGCTACATTCTGCTCTGCCTGAGGGAACAGAGCCTGCCCCATGCCTGCCTCTTCAGAAACACCCCAAAGCCCTGCCCCTCCACACTGAGCGTGCCGCAATAGCGAGCAAGAGGGATAGTGTCTCTTTCTATCTCTCTTACATGCATGACTGCCCAGCTCTCCCCCCCACCCCCCGCGGTGATTTATGTCTTTACTGGCTGCTCTGGGTGCCCAAACCAACCTGCCTGCACTGCTGGGGAGGGAGCAGATGACCGCTCTTGCGGCTTCCCTTTGCTTCCCTGTCAGAAGTAATTTTTCTGCGGGGAAGCACAGAAATCTGCGGGGGCCATGAATTCTGTGCATGCTCAGTGACACAGAATTCTCCCAGGAGTAGCCTTTACCCCAATACCATTGCTAGATTTTTTTATTTTTTTTTTAGTTCTTAATATCTTTTATAAACTCCTTATTGTCCTTAGCCCTGCCAGCCATAGATTTTTTTCTCCGATGTCTCTAGCATCCCTTCTCAATTTTCTACACTTCATAACTTCTAATTAATTTCCCCTTTTTTCTAAGTCATATGCTGGCTTTTATTTCTAATTGCTGCCTCCACCTCGACAGTGAACCAGGAAGGACTTTTAATCAAAGTTGTCCTCCTTCTTAAGCATGGCATTTTGTCCATCTAATAAACTCTTCTTAAAGATCTCCCAATTTTCATGAAAAAAATTCTTTTTTTCCCTCCCAATCAGTTTCATTCATAATTTTCCTTAGCTTTGAGAGATTAGCCCTCTTGAAGCATCAATTATATATATTAATAGTTGAGACAATCTTCTGTTTATCCATATTGAATGTAATCAGGTCATGATCACTGGTCTCTAACCAACCACCAACATCCAGCCCAGTGACTAATTCATCTTTATCTGTCATAATGAGAACCCAAATAGTTACTTCATGTTGGGTGTAATACCTTCTGTGTTAATTATAGATGATAATTTTCTAAACTTTTAATAGCTGGAATGATGTTTTATTACTAGCTGCGTGAAACCTCCAGCATATGTCTCCCAAATTGAACTCCCCCATAATAGCACCATTTATGTCAATGCATTTAGCACCTGTAAGGAGTAACTCATCCTGTTCTGTGATTTCATTCAGTAACATGTAACCGACTCTCACCAGACTACATCATGGTCTTTATCGAGTGCCACCTGCTCCCCTTCTTTAACCCACTCTTGTCTTCCTAAACAGCCAATCCCACCATTCCCTCCAAGTTTCAGTAATGCCAATTATGTAATTTTTTTCTCATCAATGAGAGATTCTGATTCCTCTTACTTGGCAGCATGGGTATAGAAGCAATTAAAAAAATGTCATCTTGTGGTGTTGCCACATCAATTTAGTTTGTTAGTTTAACTTTTGTACCGTGTTTTCCTTCTTAGCACCTTCCACTTGTGTTAGTTGTTTAATGCCCTCGTAGCTGCTCCAGCTAGTTTTCAACCAAGGCTAGCACCCTACTTGTGAGATGCAGGCCATCCTATGTGTATAACCCCCTCTCCACTGGAATGTGGCCCAGTGTTTCACAAAACCAAAACCTTCAGCCTCACACCAATTGTGTAGCCAACAGTTCTTTTCCAGTATTTTCCGCCTTCTCTCACTTATTGGATTGGTAGATCTCCAAGAAGATCACTTTCTTTTTCTTCTGCTCCCTTCCAAGATGCCTGAGGTCTTCTATATCTCAGTAATTCCATGTGATGCTGAGTTTATTGATTCCAGCATGTATCATCATCAGTGGAGACTTGCCAGACGACCTCATAATCCTGTCTAATCCTGCTATTACATCTCATATCATCACTCCGTGGAAATAGCGCACTGTCCTATTGTTCTTGTGTCCCTTGCTGAATTTTCTGTCCATTCTTCTTAATGTGGAATAATCAGTTATGATTGTTTGAATTCTTAGAATGGTTGAAGAACCTCTCTTGGTTGCTGTTTATTTTATACTGCAAGGATACCACCCATCAAGTGTGATCTCTGTAAGCTTTCTGTTCCATTTCTCCAAAGAAGTTCTTTTGTCGTTGACTGGCTAAGTATCTGAAAATATTTTGATACTTCTAAAGACAAGATGAGTGAGGTAATATCTATTATTGGACCAGCTTCCGTTGGTGAGAGAGACAAGCTTTCGAGCTACACAGAGCTCTTTATCAGGTCTTCTTCTAGTCAAATTGAATACCTTCTGGCTCTTTTCCCTTTTAGGTCACCGATTGTCTGTCTGCTCTGCTGGTTTCTACTCTCTCCAGTTCCCTTCCACATGTGACAATGGTTTCGAAATCTGGTTGTCTAAGAAGCCTTTGTTTTCTTGGATGCTGCACAGCGTTTCAATTTACGCTTCCAGACCACGTATTTTCTCCTCCAGTATGGGCACCAGCTTGCATTGCGTACATCAGAAATCTATTCTGTCTTCCAGCAGAAAGGAAATATAGCACATCCAAGGCAGGTCACAGCAGTTCTCTCAAATCCATATCTGCTAACTGGTGTAGTCATCCCTAAAACAGCAATCATACTCCTTCTCCAAACTCCCACCAAAACTGGTTTGCCACTCCAGTTCACCTGGCAACTGACTTACATACTAAGACACAATGCTGAGCTTCCTCCCTCACAAACAAGGATGGAATAACCACTCAGAGATTGCAAACCCTTGTTCTGTTCAAAGCCCCAACAGTCCCAGTGACAAGGCCCTCCTTGAGACACAAACAGACTTGTCTCACTTGGCCAGTTCAAGAGCATACAGCCCAGCCACAGAACCCTCACGAAGAACAAACAGGTGGAACAAAAACAGGACTTGCCAAGTCCTTCTATCTGCAAGCGTAGGATCTACAACTTCACCCTCTGAAACTGCCCTGTTTGCCCCTCCTGTTACCCTGCTAAAGGGTGTGTATGCTTTGGGGTCAGTGGAGGAGGCTGGTGATATCGGCCATAATTTTTCACAAAGAAAAGTTTAAAGTAAGGGAGTTCCATGTCTCAGCTACATCAGAACAGTTTAACTTTTGTGGCGACATATCACTTGGGGTAACCCAAGAGTTAATTTGTCATGTACAGTCAGTCAAAATCCTGCTTCTTGTTTAAACTCCATATACAAAATGCAAGTGGAGTAGGGATGTGATGTGTGGCAGCATGCTGTTCAAGAATGAAGCTTCAGGTCAGCAAGAAGCCTGTCCCATCTCCTTCAGAATAGTCTGACAGTAACAGGGATGTGTCATTTGGTGTGACCTAGAATTTATTTTATCATGTACAGCCACTTAAATCCCAGCTTATCTGATTATTTAATTAATAAAAAAAATAAGTAATTAGTAATTTACATTTTTATCACATTGAAGCAGATTAATCTGATGAACTTTCTAAAAATGTAAACTTACATGGATATATTTTTAAACAATTTTGGTCTTCAAATAAGGACCCATAAATAAGTTGCTGGTACCACAAAAAAGGAATCAACTTCAGCCTCTTTGGGGGCTGGCCCTTTTAAGAAGTTGCCAGAATCCCACAGAAAAGGGAAATTCAGCAGCAGAGCTGCCATCAGCACCAGGGATCAGGTTAAAGAATTAACACCAGGTCTATGCTAGGGAAGCTTTGCTGGTACTCTATGTTGGCAAAGTGCTGCTAGTGTGGACACAGATTATACCAGCAAAGTTGCGCTTCCTTTCCCTCCTCGAGCGAAATAAGCTGTACTGGCAAATGCACAGTTCTGCTGGTATAACTGTGTCTACACTTGAAGCTTTTGCCTGCAAAACGATGTCAGTCTGGGATCACACCGCTAACTGATGTAGCTGTGCTGGTGAAAGTTTGCAGTATACACCTGGCCTAATAACTGAGACCGCAGCTTTTGTGGTCCTTCCACAGAACCATATCCTTAGGGGCACATGGCCCCAGTAACCCCCTTCCCCTTCCAGAAGCTAAAAGGTGGTGTCTTTACAACTTCAGGAACTTTGATGATATTAGCAGTTCCAGACTGTAATCTGCTTTATGAGATTGGGAGATTGCCTGGCTGGTGCAGGTGATGTTACAGTTGGAGAGGGGAGGATAGTGGTGTAATTTATGGACTGTCGTCAGTAGCGCTTTTGCCATTCTGAATTGCAGAGTTATCAAAGTATATGCTCCATATTAATCAAAGAACCTTTTCCTCTGCTGGTATCTGATAGCTGCAAGGACCCATCCCTAGCCCTGAACTTAGTAGAGGGGATGGGAGAACTCTCAAGCCTCAGTGCAGAAGGCATCCCAGAGGAAATAGGGCTTTATGTACATTGTCTAAAGGAGTTGTGGGGATAGTTTTAGTTCTTTTTCATGAAAGGAAACAAGTATGTTTGGTAGAGGGGCAGTTGCAGATCATTTTTCCACGTTCTAGCCAGACCAACAAATAGTATAAACATAATAAGCAAGTCCAGGTCACTTTTATGAGGATAGAAGTGGGAAATGTTAAGTGAGCGCCAGGTGTTATGATTTGGTAGAAATTGTTTTTAATGATTATTTTAAATAAAATCAAAAACAAAAAAAAAGTTAAATTATATGGTACTATCAAGCTGGGACAGTTACTTTTTCGCCTCCTATTGTTCATTACTGGCTGTGTCTTGTTTTATCTTAGGTTGTAATTTTTAGAAGCATGGACTATGTCTATCATTGTATTTGTAAAACATTCAGTGTTGGGGCATTTGGTACTATCATAATATACTAAAGGTGTTTTTAATATTTTTAGAGTTTTTATTACTATCCAGTGAAAAGAAACACAATGAATATATACATCTTTCATATAGCCCAATGGACTCTAAACATGAATGATCTGTGTGCTCTAATTTAAACTGTTGTAAATATGGAATAACTCCATCAATTTCAATGGAGTTACATCTCTATAATAGCAGTGTAAATAAGGAAGCAAGATGACTACTCTTCTGAATAAAAGAGGGCATCTATAAAATCTTGAAATTGAAAGATTGAAAAATAAGAACTGAATCTTTCCTTAGTTTCTGTGTCTGTGGTGTCATCGAGGAAAATACAAGCTTCAACAAGATACTGTAAACTGAATTTGGGAATAAAAAAATAACCTCATGCTCAGACATTTTATTTTATATGCAGCAATTTGCAAACTAATTATTCTATCACATAGTACTTGGTCAAAGTTAGCGATAGGTCATTGGACAGGGATGCTTGTCTAAAGAATCAAATTATGTAAAGATCAGTCTTGATAGTCTGATCTGAGTACATTCTAAAGTAGTATAGAAATTTAGGATGTGCAGCTTCTGTGTTGTCTAAAGTTCCTCAGAATTCAAAATTTTAAAATTATGAAGTTTTTTCCACTAGTGTGAATAAGATTTTAGTGATCAAATGTGTTATGTTACTACTGTGCAGTGGCATATGTGAAATTTAACTTTTGGTCTCTGTCAAGCTTTAAGTGGAAAGTATACACATCACAAAATCTACCATTATTATTTTGTTGGCAGTCTCACCATAGATTATATGAATTAGATGAGCTTAGACAGTGAACCTGCCTACCAGCTTTACCCTACTATCAAGGATGAGGAACTTTAGTGGATCAGTATGGGGAATTTCGTGCCACTGTGTCCTGAGCTATGTGTGTTGTATAGATAATATTGTTTTATTTCAGTGTACAGTGTTGTGTTAGCAGATGTTATGATTGCAACATTCTCTTTTTTTTAAATCCTTCAGTTATCAACAGGGTGTTGTAGCTGTGTTGGTCCCAGGATATTAGAGACAAGGTGGGTGAGATAATATCTTGTATTGGATCAACTCCTGTTGGTGAAAGAGACAGGCTTTTGAGGTACACAGATCTCTTCTGAAGGTTGTCTCTTTCACCAACCAAAGAGCTTTTTGTTGCTCAAAAGCTTGTTTCTTCCACCAAGAAAAGATATTGCCTCATCCACATTGTCTCTTTTTAGTTATTAATCATATTAAATCTAACTTTTATTTTAAATAGAACATAGGAGTGTGTGCATGTGCACAATACATCCTACAGAAAAAATCATTTATCTTTATTCCATAGGAGGGATATACACCACTTACTATTGCTATAACTGAAAATCACCAAGAGATGGTAGAGTTTCTTCTTAAAAAAGGAGCCGATGTACATGCTAGAGACAAGTCTAAAAGGTAAAGTATAGGTCAAACTATTATTGACTAATCTACAGAATAAGCAGTAGCCCAAAATTGTGGATGCTACAAAAGTAATACAGAGGCAGGTCCTCTGGTGTAGCTGATCTTCACAAAGCACAGATCAAAGATGTCTGTAAAAAAGGTACGTTAAAGCCTGCAAACAGCCCAATGACCAGTGTGATGTGGAGTGATCTGAATCCACCTACTCTCCTCTGGTCTTGGCTACTCTTCCTTGTTAGATCTGCATGAGGGAAGTGCTGTTTTGTAAGAAAACCTATGCCATCTAAGCAAAATCTGGATTATTCTGGCTATACTAGATTCCACTGGTGGTGTGGCACAAAGTGGAAAAGAATCTGTCCCTTAGCTTCTTTCTTGCCAGATGTCTACTTTTGAGAATAACCATGGTCATGAATAACCATTACAAATACATTTTAAAATGTTTAAACCTCCAATTTTGTATTAATTAGCCCAGCAAGGTTTATTTTTAGCAAAAGATGATTGCATGAATAAGGAATTCAGATTATATCAAATTCTGATCAGGGGATTAATTGACACTTATCTTAGATGCTTCCCTTTTCCAGCAAGTGGAAGAAACCCCAATTCTGGATGGTTAGTTCTTTTACTGCATAGTAAGGCCTAGGAAAGCCGGACTTCATTCTTGCAGCAATTTCAGTTCTTTAACAGCTTGCTGTGTGTGCCCTTGATACACATGTCGTGGTATCCTAATGAAGACTTAGTAGAAGGAATGATCCTAGCATGTGCAGCTCACAAGTGATCATCTTCCCAATGTGGATTTAGTCTGCTAGTGCAAAATCATGTATATTTTGCTGCTGGCAGGTCTCCCTAAATCAAACTTGTGATTGACTATATCTCACTTCAAGTGCAAAATGGAGTAAATCTTCTCTGAGAAATTATATTTCTGTGGGTTGGCTGCCATATTATTTGTGCCTGTGCAGTAATAAGTGCCGAAGGAGTCTGCAGTTTGCAGAATACATGCCATGGTAAAATGTGTATGTCTATATGATAAAAAGAAGAGCTTCTTGGTTTCCTGTCAGAAAGTAGTCTACTTGGAAGCCATATTCAGTATTTGTGAAGAAAGATTTTTCCTTGGTGAAATTTCAGTTCCTATATCTGTTTCATTGCACATTCAAAAATGGTATGGCTATAACACATCCCCTTAATATTCTTACAATCTGCTTGATTACGGGTATGGGAGAGCGCTATAAATGTTGTTAAGTAAACAGCTAAATATGCAAACGCCTTTCATATTGACTTCTGGAAACTGAACTACTGTTCTTATCTTGGGTTCATCATCTAATACAGGAGTGGGCAAACTACGGCCCGCGGGCTGGATCCGGCCCCTCAGGGCTTTGGATCCAGCCCGCGGCGCCACCGGCACAACGTCCCTGCAGCCCCCAAGCGGGGGGGCAGAGGGCTCCATGCGTTGCCTCCAGGCACCGCCCTCCACAGCTCCCGTTGGCCGGGAAAGGGGAACCGTGGCCAATGGGAGCTTCAGGGGAGGTACCTGGAAGCGGGGCAAGGGCAGCACACATGGAGCCCTCTGGCCCCTCCCTCCCCCAGGGGCCACAGTGCTTCCCGGA
Source organism: Trachemys scripta elegans (assembly GCF_013100865.1). Classification (NCBI taxonomy): domain Eukaryota; kingdom Metazoa; phylum Chordata; order Testudines; family Emydidae; genus Trachemys; species Trachemys scripta. Next base: position 44,363,404 of record NC_048298.1, read on the forward strand.
GCGGCACGGCGCCAGGGACAGGGCAGGCGTGCCCTGGCCCCAGTGCGCGCCACTGCCACCCCAGAGCCGCTTGAGGTAAGCAGCGTCGGGCCAGAGCCCGAACCCCTCTTGTACCCTGCCCCCAACCCCCTGCTCTAAGTCCCCGCCTGAACCTCGCACCCCTCCTGCACCACAACCCCCTGCCCAGAGCCCCCTCCCGCAGTCTGCACTCCTCCTGCACCCCTTCCCTGAGCCCCTTTGCATACCCTGCACCCCTTCTGCACCCCAACCCCCTTCCTTGAGCCCCCTCATACACCCCGCATCCCTTCTCTGCCCCAATCCCTTGCTCTGAGCCCCTTCCTGCACACCAGATCCCCTCCCACACCCCGCACTCCCTCACGCACCCCACCCCCAGCATACAATTTCCCCACCCAGATGTGGCCCCCATCCAAAAAGTTTGCCCACTCCTGATCTAATAAGTCCTCTTCGACTGACTTCTGCAGCCATTCTTTTTCTATAAAGAGACTTTTAGGAAAGAATTCCCACTGGTAGTACCAGACTGGTGGTAGGCCTAGTAGTGAGTTGAATTAGTGTTAGTAGAAGTAAGAATTTTTTGAAAAATTCCCTAATTCAAACATACTTTTTATATTGTTAGTGTTATACTAACTTGTAAGAAGACAGTGCAGTAGTTTATTTTCCCTTCTGTTTACGCTTGAGTCTGAATTTTTTGGGTGTCTTGTTTTGATTTTGTTTAACTTACGCTAGGAAGAAAGAGATTAATTATATTTTGAGAACAAATAGGGATTAAAAAATTAAGGTGAAAGATCATATAAATTGATATGTTAAATGTTGTCTTGTGGTTGTTTTAGAACACCCCTCATGATTGCTGCCTCTGGAGGAGAGCTTAGTTTAATAAAAGTTCTCCTTCAGTATGGTGCTGACGTTTCCCATAAAGATATAAATGGATGGACATCTGAGGACCATGCTCGTATTGGTGGATACTCTAGGTAAGTTTTTACCCCTCTTTCAAAACTGTAGATTTGATAATGGAATCCTTGGTAGCAACTCCATAGTTCAATGATGTATTGAAATTTTAATTTCAAGTCTGAAAAAGAATTTGAGGACTTCTGTATCAAACCTGTGTCTGAGCCATTGGAGTGGGTGGGTGAGATTCTGTGGCCAGCCCTGTGCAGGAGGTCAGACTAGATGATCATAATGGTCCCTTCTGACCTTAAAGTCTATGATTCTATGATTCTGTTTCACACCTCAGTGATTGAATTTAGTCTTCAAATTTGGCATAACTTGTCAAAAGACAGTTGAAAGTTCCATGTTGATAGAACATACAATATTCATATGTATTTATTTAAAAATCTTGAGGTATTCCTCCACAAAAAAGCCTTTGTTAAATTGGAATTTAAGTTGCTAGACTGCATATTTGCAATACAAAACCTAAAAAGCAAGGAAATAAGCAGTTAAATCATTCAGCATTACATCTGGATGTCATCTGTCAGTTCTCTATCTCAACCTCAACAACTAATATAATTAACCTGTAGAACTCATTGTTACAATAGATCATTGAGGCCAAGAGCTTAGTAAGGTTAAAAAAGATTAGACGTGAATGAGAACATGCACAGATTAGATAAGATACATTTTTGAAAAGGTTGTATTGTCATGTTTCAGGACATAAGCCAACCAGTAGCTGATGGGTATTAGAAAGAAGATTCCCTTAAGGATGGCAATTCCATGGTTGTCTGCAAGAACTGGCCACTGTCAGAGACAGGGCACTGAAACACTGGTCTGATCTAGTATGGAAATTCCTGTTTTCCTAGAAAAGAATAAATATATCCATAAATTTTTAATCATCTATCCCATCAGAGGCTCTTGCAGGCTTCCTAAGATCGCTGGGGTATCTGGCTGCTCCAGGTAGCATTTACTGCCCTTATTGACCTCCTCAGTTCCCAGTGTTTTGTAGGGTTTCTTGCCATTTTAGAATTGGGCATTCCTCATGGCATTGAGACAATAATGCTTAGGGTTTTTTTTGTTTTTAAAGAAGTAAAAAAATTTGTTGAAGTTTTAACAGGTTTACAAATCTTTGCTGGGTAAATATCAGAGACTAAATTATTACTGCATATGAAGCCTCCTCATCGTACATTTGTAACAAAATGTCAACAAAATGGGGTTAAATCTTGTTTCAGTTGCACAGAGGGACTAAGCAGGGATGTCTGTTTTCTCCTTTACTTTTGCACTCGCTATCAATCCTTTTGCACAAAGAATAAGGACAAATAAATCTATCATAAGAATTAAACTTGCAGGAGCACATCAGAAAATAGCTTCATATGCAGATGATGTAATATTATTTTTTTAATCTAAACCAAATATTTCCCTAAAATTAGTTTCTAAAGAAATCCATGACTTTGAGAAAGCATCTGGATTTAAAGTAAATTATGCCAAATCTGAAATGCTAGCTAAAAATTTGCCTGGTTCTGAAAAGTAATTCCTTTAGAAAACATTTTGGTACACACGAGCAACAAATTATATAAAATACCTGGACATTTAGATCTCAAACAGCCTAGAAGAGCTCCAAGATTTAAATGTCAAACCACTACTTCAGAAAATGAAAAAAGATCTGGAGTGCTGGTGGAAGCATGCAATTTCTTTTTTTGGGGAGAACAACCCAGTCAAAATTAACATTTTGCCAAGGATAACTTGTTTCCAAATCTTTCTGTGATCATCCCAGATTAGACCTCAGCCAGATTTTCATAGAATCCTAGATTATTAGGGGTGGAAGAGACCTTGGGAGGTCATCTAGTCCAATCCCCTGCTCAAAGCACTACCAACACCAACTAAATCATCCCAGCCAGGGCTTTGTCATGGGATTGTTGGAATTTATGTGGAATAAGAAAAGACCAAGAGTGAATGCAGGTACTTTGTACAGACCCATTAAACGGGCTGTGCTACCTGTTCCAAATATTCTATGGTACTGTCAACCCAACCAGCTCAAAGAAATTGTGTATTGGGGGCTCTCTAACCCAGCCAAACACTGGGTTTTTATTGAATAAGAAAATTTTGGCCATGTAAACATTGTTTAGGCTACCATTGATTAATAAAAAATTATGCCCTCCAGAAATTTATACACATCCTTTAGCAAAGGCTATTTTATGAATTTATGATAGGAGATACATTATTTTCCCTCACTGATGACACCCATTGCAAATAATCCAGATCTTAACCAAAATCATGAACGAGAGAGCTTTAAGGATTGGGAAAGCCATGAAATATATAAGGTTGGCCTGCTATTCCACGAAGAAACTTTTCTAACTTATTAGAGATCAAAACTAACTTTAACTGGCCTGCTCTCTTGTGGTACCAATGCTTTTAAATTAGGCATTATGTTTCTCAACATTTAGAACAGCTGTTTTGTATAGAAAGCTAAATTTAATAGGAGTAGCAGCATCTGATTAATTAAAAAAAATTTATATTAGGGCTGTCAAGAGATTCCAAAAATTAATTGCGATTAATTACGTGATTAAAAAGATTAAGTATTTTTGGATGTTTTCTACATTTTCAAATATATTAATTTCAATTATAACACAGAATACAAAGTGTACAGTGCTCACTTTATATTTTTTATTACAAATGTTTGCACTGTAAAAAACAAAAGAAACAGTATTTTTCAATTCACCAAATAAAGTACTGTAATGCAATCTCCTTTATAATGAAAGTTGAACTTACAAATGTAGAATTATGTACCAAAAAAACTGCATTCAAAAATAAAAAAATGTAAAACTTTAGAGCCTACAAGTGTGTGACGTTGCACTCCATATTCTTTATGAAAATATGCTTATGATATGAATATGATATAACTGAGATGTACTTTATGTTAGATGGGTCTTATAAGGTATCACTGGAAAGGTTATAATTTATTGAATGTGATTATCCAATTTGTATGCCTGTATCATTTCTGTATCTGAAGTTAGGAATTTTGACTATGTATCTGTATATCAACTATGCTACTTTGGGTGACTCCTGCTGCTAACATTTCAGGTACAGCAATGGAAAAGCCAGACAGGGCTGATGGCCCATCAGATATCGAAAGGCACTTCAGATTCTTAAACCGTGGGTCGAGTGCTGTAGCTATCTTTAGAAACCTCACATTGGTACCTTCTTTGTGTTTTGTCAAATCTGCAGCGAAAGTGTTCTTAAAGAGAACAACATATGCTGAGTCATCATCTGAAACTACAGTAACATGAAATATATGGCAGAATTAGGGTAAAATAGAGCCGGAGACCTACAATGCATTATTTTTTTAATGAGTGTCATCAGCATGGAAACGTCCTCTGGAATGGTGGCCGAAGCACAAAGGGGCCTACGAATGTTTAGCATATCTGGCACGTAAATACCTTGCAGTGCCGGCTACAAAAGTCCCGTACGAACGCCTGTTTTCACTTTCTGGTGACAATGTAAATAAGAAGTGGGCAGCATTATCTCCTGTAAATGTAATCAAACTTGTTTGTCTTAGCGATTGGCTGAACGAGAGGTAGGACTGAGTGGATTTGTAGGCTCTAAAGTTTTACATTGTTTTGTTTTTGAGTGCAGTTATGTAACCAAAAAACCCCTTCATTTGTAAGTTGCACCTATACGATAAAGAGATTGGATTATGGTACTTGTATGAGGTGAATTGAAAAATACTGTTTCTTTTATTATTTTTACAGTACAAATATTTGTAATAAAAAATAATATAAAGTGAGCAGTGTACACTTTGTATTCTGTGTTGTAATTGAAATCAATATATTTGAAGAGGTAGAAAAACATCCAAAAAATGTAATAAATTTCAATTGGTATTCTATTGCTTAACAATGCAATTAAAACTGTGATTAATCGCAATTAATTTTTTAAATCATGATTAATTTTTTCAATTAATCAAGTGAGTTAACTGCGATTAATCGACAGCCCTAATTTATATCTTTGCAGACAGCTTTTCTAAGGAAAAAAAAAAAAAAGACTTTATATAACACACTAGAAAAAGGACCTGGGTAGGCAAATTATCCCAGAGGAATGGGGTTTGATCTGCAAAAGGGGACCAGCACCCTCAGTCTGAAGCACAATAAAAGAAATTTCCTTTGAATTACTGTTTCGGTGGTACCTCACACCAGTCAGGTAAAAAATATATAGAGATTGAATTGGGATAATGTTGGATAAATTATGGTGAAAGAGGAGATTTTATGTATATATTGTGGACATGTCCAGTCATTAGAGAGTATTGGAATTCAATCTGTAAGCAAATATCACATATTGTTGGATATTTATTACCAAATGATACTTTGGTAGTCCTCCTGGAGATTCTTGCAGAAATGATCACACTGAAGGAAATGAAGAATTAATCTCTCATCTGCTAGTAGCTGCTTGGCTACATTTTAAAAACCTATTTACTTTACATACAACAATAGTTTAGTTATATATTACAGACTTATAAAAAGAGACCTTCTAAAAACGTTAAAATGTATTACTGGCACGCGAAACCTTAAATTAGAGTGAAAAAATGAAGACTGAGCACACACCTTCTGGTTGCCGACCCCTGCTCTATAATATGGTAACACCCTGTTAAATAGAGTCATCTGATAACTATATTCCTGTATAATGTCTCTTTAAACAAAAGCTCACTATTGTAATGATTATTGTTTTGTTTCTGATATTTACATGGAAAAGACTTGCAAACCTGTTAATACATCTCTACCTCAATATAACGCGGTCCTCGGGAGCCAAAAAATCTTACCACGTTATAGGTGAAACCGCGTTATATCGAACTTGCTTTGATCCGCCGGAGTGCGCAGCCCCGCCCCCCCGGAGCACTGCTTTACTCTGTTCTATCGGATTGCATAATATCGGGGTAGAGGTGTACTTCCTAAATAAATAGTTTAGGTTTGTTTGACCTTTTTTTTTTTTTTTTTTTTTTTTTTAAACATTAGAAAGTCTTTATGCTTTAATTGCCTAAAGGTTTCAAAAGTGCCTAAATCCCAATAAAAGTCAATTACATGCTCTGGAAAATTTTATCCACATTCTCCATTAACTCACACCAAGAAAATCCCGTCACAACAAGATTATGATCCTGCAATTTGATCTGTATTTGACGTCAGAGGAACTCCATGCATGTTTAAGGGTCTGCTGATGCAGATCAGATTGCAAGTTAGATATCTAAATTATTAAAATATATATTTAAAATGTTACAGTTTACAGTTAAAATTTTACTAGTAGCCTGTAATACAGTGAAATATTGTACATTATCTTTTTAGGTCTCATCATGAATAATGGATGTTACTGTTATAGTCAATATTATATATTTAAATGTCACATTACTATTTCCCTAATGTGTTTTCTTTCTGTCTATGGGTAGTCTTAGTAAACAACTTTCTGAGTATGCCAACTGGAAAAATGTAGAAAAACCTTCTCCAAACAATACAAAAGGCATGTCGGTGTTCAGCAGTCCAGACAGGGTTGGAGATGTTGGTTTTGCTTTGGGCGCACCTGCTACAGATAAAGAAGGTAGGATTGTTTAAAAAAAAAAAAAAAAATTAAATGAAGAGTCTGTAGCTATTTTACTCACACATCTTGTTAAAACTGTTTTTAGTCATCCAGCAAAGGAAAGAGAGTGACCAATCTGGGAAGTTTTGTACGTGCTCCCATTTCTCTTTAGTTGGCTATGATCTCAGCAGATTCTTGTTGCACCTCCTGTGGTTGGTTGTGATCTGTCTTGCCAAAGGATTGCAGCCTCCTCCCCACCAGATCTCACTAGGATATATACAAAAAAATTCTGCTGTTTTAAAAATATGGGAACTGAAATAATGTAATTTTTCCTGCTGCCTGTTCACTTCTGATGTGGTGAATCCGCGTACAGAAAACTGCAGATCAATCCATACATTAAGTCAGGAGATTTCTTCTTTCTGTAGTAAGGAAGTGATAGAGAAATTCAGTATAAGAACACATGTCTCTATATTTGGCTTCCACTGAATTTGCGTGGTGTGTGTGTATATAATATATGTGCAACCTTAATTAGGCTGTTTAAAATAGAAGGAGTGGGTTAACTTTTATTTGTCACCTTCAGTCACAGTTTTCTGTTTCTGTCATAACTAAGCTGTTGTGAATTTTTTTTATGATATTACAAAGTATTATGGCTTTGTGTAAACAAACTCATAAACAGTAAAAATATAGTTTTTGTGTATACATTATGGCCTTTAAAATAATTAGGTACACTGTTGGACAAAGTTTTGCTTTGGTTTTGGTTCTTACATAATGTCAGTTTGTAAACTAATGTTTAATTTAGTTAAGTAATGCACTGAGTAGAAACATAAATTATGAATAGTGACATGATCATGATATAAATATCTTTATATGGGAAAAGAATCCATTAAGGAACTTACAAAATCTAATCTACAACTATAAGCCTCTCAGGCACTAAATTCCATAAACAAAACTTATTTTCCCACCTTGAAATCTCCCTTTACCATGTAAAGTACAAGCAATTTAAAATAATAAACCTGAGTGATTTATATTAAGATTTCATATTGTTTGATATTAATACATAATCATTAAATGTAACAATGAGGTGAGTGGACACAGCTGATATCAGTCAAATGCAGCAAATCACACAGTTTTTGAAAATTTTGAAGAAGTATGTGAGCAAAGCAAAACACAGCAGGTTCACCCTTACTCCCCTTTTTCCTTCCCAAAAGACTAAACCAAATTTAGGGCCAAATCCTGTTCCAGCCCTGCTCAGTGACATGGCGCTGAACTCCTTGGTCCTGCCTGATTCTGTATGTGGAGTACTATGTGTGCTGGTATCTTGAAGAATTAAATCTTGTGACTTGGGGCTCCACACACCACCCACCCACAAATCAAATTGTAGCTCCCTCCCAAAAGACTGTGATGCGGCTCCTGGCCTTGAGGGTTTGATGGCTAAAAGCTGTGCACATGCCTACTGATCCTGTAGTGACAGGTTTCATGACTGACAGTCACACATGGAGTTTGTGAGGCTGAAAGAACAATACTATTTTATAGTTCCAAAGTAGAGCTACTGGCTGGGAGGGAAGGATGAACCGTTGGGCCAAATAACACCTCCATCTCCTACGTAATTACTGTCGTCTGTGGAACCACCTGGTATTGCTATTACAGATAAACAGAACATGAGTGAAGACTTATCTTAGTACCCATATAATGTACATACCTGAATAAAAACATTGCAGCTGAGAGAAAAAGGCTCAGGGAAGAGTATACCATCCCTTCAGTTTACTGAGCCCAGGTCTCAAAGGTTCATTTTTCTTCTTTGGTTGTGATGGCACTTAAATGATCTCTCTGGACCACTTCTCTCCTAATGTTGCATTTCTGAAGCGGTTAGTACAGGTGTGTGATGGCACTGACCTGTGGAGATGCAGAAGGGCTGTCTGGAAATGTGAAGTTTATTTGAGTTCTTGGTCTCCTGAGCAGTTCTGGCAGTTCTGTGACTGGAAAGCAGGCATGGACCCTGTCTGCACCCTGTTCTGCATACTCAGGATCATTCACACTGTTGCAAAGCCAGAATAATCAGGAATTGGGATCTAACATGCTTCCTATAAGAGATTGGAATATGGCTTTTGAAGTCTTTTCAATAAAAATAAAAGGAGGTAATTTCACCATTTGTCCTTTAGTTGAGAATATGCTATTAGATCAGCAGTTTGTCATATTCTTGTATATGCAGGAAATCTCATGGCTCATTTTGGTCAATTTCACGGTCATAGGATTTTAAAAATAATGTTTCATAATTTCAGATATTTCAATCTGAAATTTCAAGGTATTGTAAGTGTAGGAGTCCTGACCCAAAAAGGAGTTGTGTGCGGGGGGCGGTCGCAAGGTTATTATAGGTATTACCCTTACTTCTGCGCTGGAGGTGGCACTGCCTTCAGAGCTGGAGAGCGGTGACTGCTGGCTGGGATCCCAGCTCTGCAGGTAGAGTTGCTGCCAGCAGCAGCAGTGCAGAAGTAAGGATGTCATGGTATGGTATTGCCATCCTTTCTTCCGCGCTGCTGCCTGCAGAGCTGGGCCTCAGTCAGCAGCCGCCACTCTCTGGCCACCCAGCTCTTAAGGCAGCGCAGAAGTAAGGGTGGCAATACCGCAACCCCCTGAAAATAACCTTGCGACCCTCCTGCAACTCCCTTTTGGGTCCAGACTCCCAATTTGAGAAACGCTGGTTTTCCCCCGTGAAATATGTATAGTATACGGGAAAAGCACACAAAAGACCAGATTTCACAGGAGGAGACGAGATTTCATGGTCCGTGATGCGTTTTTCATGGCCATGAATTTGGGAAGGCCCTACTCATTAGCCAGTCTGATGCTGCTGCGTTTCAAGCACCAAATCTTTATTGTAGTGAAGGGGTGTGATTATCTCTTCCTTGTTTCTTCTTTCTTTGCCTTTCTCTGTTTGCAAAGTGTTGTTAGTAATGAATAAAGAAAGTTTCTTTAAAGAAACACTGCTTTGTTGCATGGACGTCATTAGTCTTAAGTCAATGAGCGCTGTGAGGATACAATATACCAGAAAATCAACCATATGTATCTCAAGTTGGGCATTTAAGAACTGAAGGACCCCAAATTAGTGGACACTTAAAACAGCTTGGGCCTTAACTACTTTGAATATCATGGTCATTCTCATTTGTAAGGTAGGGAAAATGGTCATCAAAAAACAAATAGGACAAAATGGTTAAAAAAAAAAATTACATTTTCCCCCAACCAGCTCACATATTTTTAAACTGCTTTAAGGTCCATAAACTGCACTAGACTGGCAAACCAGTACAAACGTTGTAGGATCAGAAAACTTTCTTTTAATTTTCCTGGACAGATGATCTTAATTAAAAGAAATAAAATGGGATGAGATTTTAATATTTCTCTTTAAGAGCTATACTCTGTAAAATATGTGGAAAGTAGAGTGACTGTAGTTTAATTAAAAGATTTTGGGGTGGCAGGGAAGAAAGCATATAAGGAATTAGAGAACAATTTGATGAGGTTCAAAGACCAAAAAATGCCCCTGCTTGCCATTTTGTCACTATTTCCTTACATTCTGCTACCCTTGTGCCCTTACAACTTTTTTGGAAAAAATGTTCAGAAAACTTGAAATTCTTTTTGCATTTTACGATGTCTGTTTTAATGTTTTAAATTTTTATCAAAACAATTCTTAAATGTACTGTTTTGGTTGGTCATTGACAGATTCAGTAAAAACTCCATCTGGGTAGAAAAACATTTGATTAGAATACAAACTGTGTACAGGTCATGACAAATTCTGCTAATTTTTAGTATCATTTTGTAATGTAAATTAAGCTAATGTTTTACAAATTGTGATTGATTAGGCACTACTTTATCTCAGAACCTGTAAACATAATTTATTTTGTTTCTTTTGGGGATCCTTAATGTGTACCAAATTCACGGCTGTGAAAAATGCATCACAACTGTGAAATCTGGTCTTTATTATACAGATTTCATGGGGAAGACCAGCATTTGTCAAATTGGGGGTCCCAACCCAAAAGAGGGTCATGGGGGGGGTTTGCAATGTTATTGTAGTGGGGATGCAGTATTGCCACTCTTCCTTCTGCGCTGCCTTCAGAGCTGGGAGACCGGAGAGCAGTGGCTGCTGGCCAGGCACCCAGCTCTGAAGGCAGCACGCTGCCAGCAGCAGCGCAGAAATAAAGGTTGGCAGTGCCATACCGTGCCACCCTTTACTTCTGTGCTGCTGCCTTCAGAGTTGGGTCAGGAGCCCTACAGTTACAACACTGTGAAATTTCAGATTTAAATATCAGAAAACATGAAATTTACGATTTTTAAAATCCTATGACTGAAATTGACCAAATGGGCTGTGTATTTGGTAGGGCCCTATTAATGTGCCTTAATTTTTCCTTATTTAACTGTTTAGTCTCTTTTAAAAAGTCTTTAAAAAAACTGTCAAATAGATTAGTCAAAGATAATTACCAAATTCTAAATTCACTTCTCTGTCAAAGAAAAAATATAACTTTGAAAGGCCATCATGTTTATAGTGCTTGCCAAATAGCATGTCCATGTTCCCCTGCTATGTCTGCAATTGCAGTTACAGTAATTGATAAAGTAACTAACCTTGGCCAGATTGCCCTTTCTGTGGGAAAACCCACTGCAGAGACATGGTGAAGAAAAGCCTGTGAGGGAACCTGGCGGTGTTTCCTCTGAATTTCATCTGCTCGCACCCCCCCCCCCCCACTCAAGAGAAGTTCAGTCCATGGTTTCCCCTCAGGTTTGCGTAGACCTTGGGAATGTAGCAGAGTCATAGCATCTTTTATGTGGAAGTGCAGAGCCCCTGCATTGGCTATGGGATAGCTGCTTCATTCTGATTTCTGCTTATGGCTACCTGTTGCGTTCTTTCAACAGCATGGAGCACTCTCAGAAAACTAATATAGCTCCAGTATGAATTACTTTTTTCAGAGTATTTCCTGTGGAGTTGGAGGTCAATGTGTGTCCTGCCCCTGTCCCCACACTGTTCACTCTTCTCACTTGTGGGTCTGGGGTAGGAGGAATTCTCTCACCACTTTCACATGGTCATGGACTGATGTATGTAAAGAGGATCCCCTCCAGCCCCAGATTTGGGACAATAGGTAGGTCTTTTTATTATTTCAGGTGTACACAAATAAGAGACACTATTTTAAGGTGAGCTGCCTTAAAGCTACAACTTTATTAGCAAGTATTAGAAACATACTTAACCATGCCTATGGGGAAATGGTCTCAAACCGCTTCACAACCGGAGAATGTGTCCTGATCCGAAGTGTGATTGCATGGCATCCCCAGTGCAAAGGTCTCCTGCGTTAACTCTGGACAATGGAGCTTACAGATTTAGCTTGCTGGCAAAGACAAAACATCAGCTTTGGAGCACTGTATTTGTGAAGGGAATTTAGGCCCTCCAGCAGGCAAACTTTATTGTACTGCACTGATGCTTTCCCTGCATTCCATGTATATGGTGAAAATAAACATACCTGCAATACATGGAGTGTGGGTGCTTATACAAACATTTTATATATATCCCCACACATATGGAGAAATATGACAGACTAGAACCACATGAGTTCAGGGAGGCAGGAATTCGAGATTGCCAGTATTAGAGTACGAATCTGATAGAGAAATGTTTTTGTTTTCATATTGAATTGAGGGTATTTCAAATAATAGAGAATAAGTTGAAAATTAAACTTAATAGCAGGGTCTTAAAAGAGTCTATACAGATAGCATTTCTTGTTTGCTTTCAGCACTATCATAACTGCTCAGTAGATTAATAACAGTCAGTAGTTATGTATTTCTTTGTTTCATCTTCATATATGCATGTTTCTGCTTTACAACTTTATTTTCTGATTTCATTGTTTCATCTGTCCTTTCCATGCCTTTCCCTAAACGGAAATAGAAATGCAACAGTCTCCCAACCAGACATCAAGAACAAGAGATTCAGGGAAAGGTATTCCATACGATAAGACTTCCAATGTGAAAATACCAAATTCAAGTGTTTATACATATTTGATGGTTATTATTTTTGTGTGAATTCAAAAGTCCTTTAATGGCTTGATTTAACTTTTTTAAATCTTTTTTTGTGGTGGTGATGTTATAGCTTTTGTTGTTTTGCAAATCTTTTAGAACTAATTAGTCAGTCCTGGCATTTGTCATGGAAGAGTGCAGAATGTAATGTGTTAATGTGTGTTGTAGCGTGTCATTAAGTAATAGGGTGTTCCTATTTAAATCTATTAATTTGATATTGCTCCAAACTTGAGATGGGCCTGAGCCAAAACTGTGGATATGAGCAACCCTCAAATACAGTTTGAATTTAGATCAAACACTTTATGGCTGGTCCAAACCAAACCCAAAGGTGTCTGAAACACCCAAAACTTGCAGCATGAATTAGTCTCTTGTCTTCTAAAGGAAAATCATAATTCATTATTGCTGTAAAATGTGTAACAGTTATAGGTAACCATCAATAATTTAGAACATTTTCAATTTAAAATAAATGGATTACAACAATAATAATAGTCAAGACTCTCTTCTTCATAGCTACCCCTTCTCCTTCAGAAAAGAGACAGATTGGTTAAAAATATATAATTTATGGGAATTCCTGTAAAATCGGGGATGGGGGGGTTGTGTGTGTACTGTAATCTTTTGGGAAAAACAAAATAAAAAATTAAATTTTCTGTCATTTAAAAAAAATATTTTTGAAGTCAACTTTTGTAAATAAAACTTCTGCTTTTTTTTAAAGGCATAATGTGACTTAAAAGACTGATCAAAATTGCAGTGCAAAAAAGAGAAACATTTTGAAGAACAATCAACAAACTAAATTAACAAATTTATAATAAAAATTTTTTAAAAATGGAAAAAATGTTGGGGGGGAAAAGGATTGTTTTTAAGAGAGTTACTCTTTTTGAGAATAGGACAAAATTCATTAAAAATATTTGTACTTACCTCCATTCTTGCTAATCAGAATTTTTTATCAGTGTTTCACCTATGCCCAGAGTTGAAGTTACAACCCTTCAGGCGTGTCTAGCAAAAATGACACAGTAGCTGTATACAGGCAAAATATGAAAATTCTGCTCAGATTATGAAAAAATAGTCATCAATGTACCAACATTTAATTCTGGAGTTATGAAGAATATAATTACTGTCATATTAAAACAAGTTTATTTGTATTTTGTTTGGTTCTTTGTAGAACAGGGAACATGTATGCCTTGAGATTAACTTGGCCTATGCTTAAATAACTAACACGTTGCTGTTAATTTTCAGTTTCCTGACTTTATTATGTTTATTTCAGTCTTTTATTTAAGACACCTCTTTGCTATTTGATTTCCATGTTAAGAAGTTTAAAAAAAAATTCTTCATGGAAAGTCACAAACGGCATATTCATCACGTCTTTTAAAATAAGAATTACAAGAGTTAATGCACAATGATATCTCAAATGTTAATTTTTCTGAACATAGAACAGTATTTATTTTCTGATCCTGGAAATTCCAGAGCGCCCTCAAATCTCACTAAAGTCAGTGAGAGTTGGGGAATCTCAACCAATTGCATTCTAATTACAATGTCTTGGATATCCCTGTGGTAAAGGCCCAAATCCTGCACACATGTAACTATGTTCTTAACTTTATGAACAGTGTGTAGTTCCATTTATTTCTATTTGACTACTTGCAATCTATAAAGTTAAGCATGTCTTACATTTTCTGAGAGTCATGACCTAGGTTTTTATTGCTGACTAATTTATGGGTCCAATCTTTGGGTGTGCTAGAGCTGCACTCTGAATAGCTGGGAATGGGGATGCATAAGTGGTTTTCCACCATCTTTTGGCCTCCCCAGTCCTGAGGGAAACAAGGATCTAGTTTGGTCACTGATATGTTACTGCCATTCCACTAGGAAGGGTGGTTCAGAGCAACATGCTCTACTCTCATCCCTTCTGTCCCTGTAATGCTCCTTACTCAGAGGGGCAAGAGTGGGTGATGTAGAGTGGGCCCAATCAGCTTTACACCACCTGGCAATTTCCCTATGCAAGGGTACTGCTTTCCATTCCCTATGCGTTACCAGAGTAATGCAGAGAAGATAGAGTGGTGCTGCGGACATAGTCCAACATATGTCAATTTATAGCCCATACTGTAAATACAAAAAAGACAAAAAAGTTTCTATGCATATGAATTGCCCACAATTCCTAATTTTATAATCTTAGCAGTTTTACTTCCCTTTCACCACATCATGGCCACCAAAAATGATTAACTATGTTCCAATTGCTTACTAACTTCATGAACTTAGTTTCATTTTTAAATTGTATGTAATATTTTGACCATAAGTACAAAAGAGCTTACCAAACTGAAGACCTTATTTGTTTCATCCTTTGAACATACAGATTTTTTCAGATGATAATAGAAAATATATTTACATTCATACTACCCTTGATTAAGATATCTGTACTAAGTTTCAGCCTTGAATTACTTGTAGATTTGCTCATGCTAAATACTTTTACTTATCTTTGGCAATTTCTAAGTCTTTTGCTTTTAATGCTAAAATTATTAATTTCTTTTTTTATTTTAATCAATATTTGAACAGTTATAGATGACCTGTCCCAAGGAGATTCAGTAAGGTAAGATTTAAAAAAACAACATATTTTAGCAAATCCTAGAGAGAGAGAGAAAACGACTTATTATTGTTTTATGTTTTTGTTATTTAAGAAGTTCTGAAAAAGATGAAGGGGATGACAGCTGGCTTACATCAGAGGAGGAGGAACTAGATTTTACCCCCAAGGTAAAGTGCTCTTATGGAAAAATATTTCATACCTAGCTATAAGATGAAGCATATATACTTTATTTTTTAACACTTGGGAGATTTTAGCAAAGATTTTTTTTTTTGCTATGATTGAGAGACTTCACTTCTAGTCAGCCATAGTGCAAGTTTTCCCAAAATACAATTGCAGCTGACCTGATCTTCACCTTTTCTGTTCCCACCTTGAGCCCCTTCTAAAAAGACTTTTAGTTTTGGCAGAGTGTATGAAGGTTTTATGATTTGGATAAATATTCAGTAGATGATGAGATAAAGACCACCCCATATATTGTACTTATTTCTGCTCATTTCAACAATAAATTAATGAATTAATGGTACAGCAACTATCGGCAGTTGCCCCAGGGTGGAGGACAGAAGTAAAGGTAAACTTGCAGTTAACTCATTGGGCAGGGGACCTGGTGACATGGGGGATGGCTTCAGAAGACTAACATGGGGAGAAGTGTGTGTAGGTATTCAAAATGCTCAGTTAATAATGTTAATGGATATTATAAGAGATGCTTGGTCAGAACAATGGCCTTCAGTATTAAATTGGGAGGCTAGCCCATATTTAGCCACAGTTGCAAAAACATACCCATCTACCTAAAAAATAACATCCCCCACCTGTGGGGAGAGTTCTTGTGTAATTGTTACTATGATACCATGGGAAGGAAATGCAAATAAGGTGGTCCCCTTAAACCCTATGGGAGTAACTAGGGAAGGGGGAGCGCGTTGGGAGCCACTAGGAAATAGGTGGTGGGGGTGGAATGGGGTAAATTGGACTGTCATCACATTAAGCAGTTGTATATCCAGAGGAGGAATATGGATGTGCCCCTCTCCTATGACTATGGAGGAGCAGGATCAATGGCCTATTGCAAAGGGGGGGCATTTAGGGGTAATGTATATGGGGTACGGTGTATTCTGTTGAAAATGTATGCAATCCTGCAATATAACACTAGGAGGCAAAATCCTTCCAGTATATGACCAAATCATGAACTTCTATACACTGCCACCTGAATTATGGTGCACCAATGAATCAGTGGACTTAATAGTTTATAACAATCAAACCAGCACCTACTACCCCATGCTGTACCAAGTAGTTAAATTGGTTTAAACAATACCAAATTTCACTGTGTATATTCAATGGACACACAATATGAACAAAAGTACACAAAGATTACAAGAGCAACTTGCTGCAAGTGTCAATAGTTGGACATACTTTCCCAACTAGGGAAATAAAGGGAAATAAAAACAACCCAGGAAACTACAGACCAGTTAGTTTAACTTCTGTGCCAGGGAAGATAATGGAGCAAGTAATTAAGGAAATCATCTGCAAACACTTGGAAGGTGGTAAGGTGATAGGGAACAGCCAGCATGGATTTGTGAAGAACAAATCATGTCAAACCAATCTGATAGCTTTCTTCGATAGGATAACGAGTCTTGTGGATAAGGGAGAAGCTGTGGATGTGGTATACCTAGACTTTAGAAAGGCATTTGATACAGTCTCGCATGATATTCTTATCGATAAACTGCGCAGATACAATTTAGATGGGACTACTATAAGGTGGGTGCATAACTGGCTGGATAACCGTACTCAGAGAGTTGTTATTAATGGTTCCCAATCCTGCTGGAAAGGCGTAACGAGTGGGGTACCGCAGGGGTCTGTTTTGGGACCGGCTCTGTTCAATATCTTCATCAACGACTTAGATATTGGCATAGAAAGTACGCTTATTAAGTTTGCGGATGATACCAAACTGGGAGGGATTGCAACTGCTTTGGAGGACAGGGTCATAATTCAAAATGATCTGGACAAATTGGAGAAATGGTCTGAGTTAAACAGGATGAAGTTTAACAAAGACAAATGCAAAGTGCTCCACTTAGGAAGGAAAAATCAGTTTCACACATACAGAATGGGAAGAGACTGTCTAGGAAGGAGTACGGCAGAAAGGGATCTAGGGGTTATAGTGGACCACAAGCTAAATATGAGTCAACAGTGTGATGCTGTTGCAAAAAAAGCAAACCTGATCCTGGGATGTATTAACAGGTGTGTTGTGAGCAAGACACAAGAAGTCATTCTTCCGCTCTACTCTGCTCTGGTTAGGCCTCAGCTGGAGTATTGTGTCCAGTTCTGGGCGCCGCATTTTAAAAAAGATGTGGAGAAATTGGAAAGGGTCCAGAGAAGAGCAACAAGAATGATTAAAGGTCTAGAGAACATGACCTATGAAGGAAGGCTGAAAGAATTGGGTTTGTTTAGTTTGGAAAAGAGAAGACTGAGAGGGGACATGATAGCAGTTTTCAGGTATCTAAAAGGGTGTCATAAGGAGGAGGAAGAAAACCTGTTCACCTTAGCCTCTATGGATAGAACCAGAAGCAATGGGTTTAAACTGCAGCAAGGGAGGTCTAGGTTGGATATTAGGAAAAAGTTCCTAACTGTCAGGGTGGTTAAACACTGAAATAAATTGCCTAGGGAGGTTGTGGAATCTCCATCTCTGGAGATATTTAAGAGTAGGTTAGATAAATGTCTATCAGGGATGGTCTAGACAGTATTTGGTCCTGCCATGCGGGCAGGGGACTGGACTCGATGACCTCTCGAGGTCCCTTCCAGTCCTAGAATCTATGAATCTATGAATACTTACAATACACACTACAGGATGGCGCTGACAAAATTTTAACCCTAACAAAGGAGGAAAAGCACTGTTTTTAGTGGTGGCCAGGAAGTTGAACCATACTGCAGTGGTCAGGGCTCTGTCTTGCTGTGGATTATCATAGCAGCAGGTGTATTGTTAATTGTGTATTTGTGTTACGTTGCATATGGAAATGATCCAGGGGGGGCACAACCCCCTAGCAAACAGCCAGTAATTATAACCTATAAGTAATGTAGTAAGCCCTCCGCCTCAGTGTACTAGACAACCGGGACCCAACCTTCTCGGGCCCACTATAATGGGAAGTCTGGAACACTAATTGGAATAAGTGTGGTATGCCTGTACGAGAGAAGGTACAGGGCACAGTGCTACACAAGGGGCAGTGGGACAGATGGAGCATCAACACCTTCTACCTTGATGCCTGGCCCTATCAGGAAGTGTGTCGCCATATATCTTATGCTTTTCCAGGGATACCTGGGCAGGAGGATCCCAAAAGAAAAAAAAGGGGTGGATATTTGAGCCTGTCTGTAAAGGCCTATACTTTAATAATTTAGGTATGTGTTTATCATTTAGCTAGTTATAGAAGTATGAAAGAAAGAATCTATGTAAGGGCCTTCTCTCACTGGGACAATCTGAGGCCCTGTTCTTAGGCCAATGCCTTTGGCTAAGCAGCAGAGGCAGCCATAAGCTGGGAAGCGTGCGGTCACATCCTCATATTCTAAACTAGTCATATTAAAATAAGGCCATCTGGGGCTGTTAGGAAGGTGATCCGATCTATATTACCTCCAGAGAAAGAGAAGAACCTAGAAGATGTAAAAAAAAATGTAGTTTAATAGTTTTCTGTCTGGTAAAAACTCACTTATCAATAGACACAGCTGGGAAACCCTTATGTCTGTATAAATGTAGTTGTAAAATCCTCACTTCTGTATTGTTTTGTCATTATAGTTCCCACTTTGCTATGTTTATTTGCATGGTCTCTGTCTGGTTCTGTAATTGTTTCTGTCTGCTGTATAATTAATTTTGCTGGGTGTAAAGTAATTAAGGTGGTGGGATATAATTGGTTAGCTAATCATGTTACAATATGTTAGAATTGTTAAGGTAAATTTTAGTAGACTGGTTAAGGTATAGCTAAGAATATTACTATATAAATTAGGGGCAAACAGGAAGTAAGTTGGGATTCGAAAATAAGGAAAAAGGAACTTAAATTTAAGCTTGCTGGAAGTTCACCCCAATAAACATTGAATTGTTTGCACCTTCGGACTTCGGGTATTGTTGCTTTCTGTTCATGCGAGAAGGACCAGGGAAGTGGGAGAGTGAAGGAATAAGCTCTCTAACAGAGTGTATGAAGGTTTTATGATTTGGATAAATATTCAGTAGATGATGCGATAAAAGACCACCTCATATATTGTACTTATTTCTGCTCATTTGAACCATGGTTTCAAGAGAATAAGGGTACCGTATTTTCCGGCGTATAAGACGACTGGGCGTATAAGACGACCCCCAACTTTTCCAGTTAAAATATAGAGTTTGGGATATACTCGCCGTATAAGACTACCCCTCTTCCAACGCACACCAAAAAAAAAAATTAAAAAAACATCAGATTTGATTTCAATATGGTAATTTTAATTCAAATGCTTATGACATGCAGGTACTTAGCAGGAAAACTGTCACTTATAAACATAAGGCTGTTTGTCATCAAACATGTAAACATAAAACAGTGCAAGTGGATTAAACTTTTCCTAATTCACTCTAAAGCTGAAAGGAAGGATAAGACAATAAACCCTTGGGAGCTGCCATGCTGTTTGTTTTCTAAGCTGTCAACCAAACTGGAACTGATGATGATAGGAGGAAGATAACAAACAAGAGAGAGAGAGCAAGTGCCGGGCAAGTCCCTGGCGAGTTAGCAACGCCCATCATAACTGCAAGCTACGGTATTTTTACAGATTTTGCTGGCGTGACAGTTTCCCTTTAAAAGCCTTCAAAATCCTCCTGTTCGTCATCTGATATCATAAGTACATCAATGACATCTTGTGATACATTTGTAAGGCAGTCATCGTATGGATCGAATTCCGTATCAGATGGTGTGGTCTCAGCTTCAGCTTCCTCTTCATCTTGCCACAAGTAGTCGTCCTCCATACCATCTAATGAATTTGATATGCCACACTTCTTGAAAGACTTGATTACTGTTTCTGCATCAATATAATTCCAGGCTTTTATGACAAACTTGCACAAAACATCCAACTGTGGAGCACGCATGTTTCCTCCTTTTGTGAATGACTTTTCGCCACTAACCATCCATTCATTCCACTGTTCTTGAATGCGATCTTTAAATGGCTTGTTTAGGCACGCATCCAGTGGCTGTACCAACGATGTCAATCCTGCAGGAATAACTGCCGCATCTGTGTTTAGTCTTGCAAGCATTTGCTTGGTGCTGGGAGTTAAATGAGCCCTGAACATATCCCACACCAGTAGACTACATTTTTGAATAAGTCCACCTGGTCGCCTGCTCCATACATTATCAAGCCATAGCTTTACCCCTTCTTCATCCATCCAGCCTTTTTCATTCACATGTACAAAACAACCAACAGGGAACTTGAATTTCGGCATTGTTTTTCTTTTAAAAATAATCATTGGTCTCAGTTTGGCGCCATCAGCTGTGCATCCTAGTACCACTGTAAAACTGGACTTCTCGTGTCCTGTTGTTTTAATTAAAATTGTTTTTTCACCTTTTTGATGGACAGTTTTATTTCCAACCATATCAAAATTCATTGGAGTTTCATCCATATTTCCAATACTACTTAACGCATAGCCATGTTTAGTGCGCTGTTGTATTACGTATCGATGGAAACTATTTACTTTGCTATCAAGATCTGCAGGTAATTTTGGGGCAATTTTCATCTTTTGCCTCAGTACCATATTATGCCTTCCCATGAATCTAGTACACCAGGATACAGTGGCCTTAAATCTGTTGCTGTGATCTGGGTTAGATTTGGCCCACTGAAGTGCAAACAAATGTATTTTATTTCGTGTCACTACATAACCATTTTGGCGATGCTCATTCACCATGTCTGCTACATGTTTTTCGAGTTCTGGCCAATGTGGAGTGCCTCTTCTTAATGCACACTTACCCCTTGGCATACTCTTTAATGCTTTTTCATTTGCTTTCCAGTCCCGAACCATCTTTTCTGTTACTCCATATTGTCTTGCAGCAGCGCAGTTATTATGTTCCATGGCAAAGTTTACAACTTTAAGTTTGAAACTGGCTTCATATTTCTTTCTTCTTGCTGGTGGAGCCATGATGGGGTTTTGACTGTTGGACATTTGTATACTGTACTGTATGTACTGGTGCTATACTGTATGAACAGGTACAGATACTGGTGCTGTACTGTATGTGGTACCCAGTATACAACAACCAGCCAATCACGGCAAGCGATGTACCTTACCGGCGATTGGCTGGTTGTATACAAAGCCTGCTTGGATTGGTCAGCTCTCCCTGCCTGCCCAGCCCTCCCTGTCTCCAAGACTATCAGAGCGGTAGCGCAAACACGCCTCTTTCACCCGTCTGGCCCGCCCTTGTATCCTATTACCTCCTTCTCTGCCTCTCAGATCTCGCACATGCGCGCCTGCGCCGCTTCACTGCAGTCCTCAGGAGCGAGATCTGAGAGGCAGAGAAGGAGGTACGGTAATAGGATACAAGGGCGGGCCAGACGGGTGAAAGAGGCGTGTTTTTCTGGGCACAGCGCCACTCTATCTCTTTTTTCCATACCCCGGGAGTCCCAGACGCCTGCAGCTTGCTCCGCCCTTCACTTACACCTTCCCAGTGAGGCGCCCCCTCACCTCGTCATCGGGCGGGGATGCGGCCGCGGCCGTTTTTGAGCTCCCCCCACCATATGCGGCGACCGCAGATTCTCCAGTCCGGCTCGGAAGTTTCAGCACCCGCCCTATAAGACGACACCCGGCGTATAAGACGACCCCCGACTTTTGAGAAGATTTTCCTGGGTTAAAAAGTAGTCTTATACGCCAGAAAATACAGTAGTTCTTTAAGCCATATAATTACCTCTACTCCCTTCCAGAATTAAGAATTTGATCTTGAACCGTAGTACTTTTATGACAAGGTAACAGTGCATTAAAATGAAATTATTTATTTGCCTGTTCTTTCCATTGGATATTTCTTGTACCCAGTTCCACTTAAATGCTTCACCATTTCCTCAGCAACAAATTGGGCTCAATTGGGCTCAGTGGATTAGTCACTGAAGTGGTTCTACCTTCTACTTTGTTATTATATTGCTCATGATAACCTCAGAGCACTTAAATGCCCTCTTTCCTGATGCTCCGATCATGTTCTTCCACCCCACTCCTAAAATACTTTTACTGGCTTTCTGATGATTTATCAACTTCAAACTCCATTACTTCAACTTTAAGCATTTACACAGCTCACCTTGCTTGCTTCTCAGCTCTCATTTCCTCTATAGTCCCACTTTTCACCCTACTCTCTGCACACTCCTGCTGCTTCCATATTGTCTTTGTTTCTCCCTCTGTGACTCTCACTATTTTTCTTATTGTCCCCCAACTTGGAATAGCCTCCTTTCTACGTAGCTAGCTATTTTCAAACCCCATTCAAACTTCCAGTCCCTTCTCGCATCTAATTTCTTCTGGTTAGCCTCTAATTTATAATTTTCAGATTGTTTTTGTCTATTACAGGGGTGGAAAAACTGCGGCCCGCGGGCCGAGATGTTTTAATCCAGCCCTCAAGGTCCGGCCATAGAGCGGAGTCTGAGGTTTGCCTTGCTCTGGTGCTCCAGCCAGGGAGCGGGGTCGGGGGCTTGCTCTGCATGGCTCCGGAAAGCAGCAGCAATGCAGCATGTCCCCCCTCCGGTTCCTACGTGTAGAGGCAGCCATGGGGCTCAGCGCGCTGCCACCGCCCCAAGCGTCGCTCCCACAGCCAATGGGAGCTGCAGGGGAGGCGCCTGCAGACGGGGCAGCGTGCAGACTCACTTGGCCACGCCTCCACGTAGGAGCCGGAGGAGGGACATGCCACTGCTTCCGGGAGCTGCTTGAGGTAAGTGCCGTCTGGAGCCTGCACCCGGACCTCCTCCCCCTTCCCCAGCCCTGATCCCCCTCCCACCTTCCAAACCCCTCGGTCCCTGCCTGGAGCACCCTCCTTCACCCCATACCCCTTATCCCCAGTCCCACCCCAGAGCCCTTAGCACCCTCCCCCCGTATCCCAGCCCCCTACCCCAGCCCAGAGCCCTCTCCTGCACCCTGAACTCTTCATTTCTGACCCCATCACAGAGCCCTCACCCCCTCCTGCACCCCAACCCCAATTTCATGAGCATTCATGCCCCGACATACAATTTCCATACCCAGATGTGGCCCTCGGGCCAAAAAGTTTGCCCACTCCTGGTCCATTACCACACTCATACTTGGTGATTTTGTTTTTAAAAGGGAGAAAATATGAAACTGAAACAACTAGTCAGTTGTCTTTGAAGAATGTCACTCATTCATAAGCAGTATTCTTTTCCCCCTTGTTTCCTATCTCTCTTCCTTTTCCTCACCTCAGTGGTCTGCTGTCACTTTTTCATGTGGTATCTGTCCAGTTGAGCTCTTCAAAGCAGAAACTTTGTCTTATGTCTGTAAAATATTATGCATATCTAATTTTTCCTTATGACATCTCAAACTGCAGAAAATAGTAGTCAACTTTGGTAGTGTGTTTTTGTTATATGGAATTCAAATGGAAGCATTGACAGAAGACATAGAATCATGATGCTGTGACGTCAAGATGAAAACATACAGCTTTCGCTAGGAACTTTATATGACCGTGGCATTGTCCTTAACCTTAGTCTCATCTACTTTCCCCTATATTTTCTTTTCCCACCTCTGTAAATCTGCCCATTGCCTTCCCTGCAATATTCTCCATGTGTGTTACTGCCTCAGTTTCACCTCCTCTGGAATGCTTATCTCTGCCTTTACCTTGATTATTGTAACTCTCATATCTCTGGTTTCTCAGCTCTTCAAACTATAACATGTTTATAATACTGCTCTCCACTATTTAGGTGTGTAAAAAACAGTTTAGTCACCTAATTTTATCCTCACATAACTCCATCGACTCCCCTTCAATTTCACTGCTAGTTTACATTTGCTCTTTTAAGTTTTTAAAATACCCCATAAACACAATCTTAACCTCATCTCCCTCCCCATTCCTTCCAGACTGGTACTGAACTCTTTTTTTTTTTTTTTTTTTTGGTCTCTTCCTACATCCTCATTACAGTTGATACAAGAGTCTTTTTCTCTGCAGTTCTCACTATGTGGAACAAGTTTCCCATATCCTTCAGCCTCATTCACAATCCATTTCATTTCATACCCCTGTATGCTATAAAAAAGAAATTATAAATGCAGAGAAACTTTACTTAGTTTTAACTGAAAATATACTCTTCTGGTTTTGATGAGCATGGGGATATTTGCCTAGGCTGAAATCATTCATCTAGGCAAAAATTCTGATTATAGCAGTCCAGAAATCTTTATTAATCTTATATGGATCATATAATCGACTTTCATGAGGCAAGAAAGCACTTCCAGAAATATCCAAACTTAGCAAAAATTGTGATCTTAGAGAATTTAATTTTACAGTACATGTTAAACAAAAAGAAAATACGTTGTAAAAGGAAACAGTTCTTCCATTGACATAGTAACATGTACACTGAGGTTTGGGTTGACTTACCAGTGATGTTCAGGAGTGTGAATGTTACAAAGTAGCTAGGTTGATCTACATTTTAAGTGAAGACCCGGCCTCATATTCCACTAAAGAAGGACTAGGAAAACTACACCAGGGATTTTGAAATATATTTAATAATCATTTTTATAACTCTTCCATGTTATAGAAAATAGTTTATATTTGAACAAAACCTATTATCTCTCTCTTCCAATCTGGGATCCTTTTGTGAAGTCAACATGCTGCATTTTTTGAGTCATACTCTTTTTTCTGTCCAGTATCTAAAAGGTCATGAAGTTTGACTTATGTATTCATTTATAGAGGTAGGCAGGTGGAGAAGATGGACTATTTTTCAAACACAGAGTCTTCAGAAAGAGCAAAGGGGATTTAGGGAATGACTAACCAGTTTAAATCCATGAGATTTAAATGTTCTCCCCTTCTATGTACACTGTGGTATGAAAGGTCCAGATTTTTAAAGGTATTTAGGGATTGCGGCACTCAGCATTGCATTACCTAAGTCTCATTTTCAAAAGTGATATAGACACTTAGAAGCCTAAATCCTGTTGACTGTAAATTGGGTGTTGGCATCTAAGTGCCTGAGTTTCTTCTGAAAATGAGACTGTGATGGGGCATCCACCCCACACTAGCCTATAAAGGGATTAATTGAGCCCTAGGTGGGGCTGTACAGGAGGCAGCCAATTCGAGAGGGGCTGCAAGGAGCGGCCAATCAGGGCCAGGCAGGTCCGTATGAAAAGGACTGCAGAGGAGAGCAGTTTCAGTTGCTCCCTGGATCTTGAGGAGGGGAGGGTTGGCTGCCTTGCAAGCTGAAGACAGCTAGCACCCTGGACAGAGCAGTGCTTTAGGCAGGGACCGGGAAAGCTTAAGATAGCTCCTGGGAGGCTGCAGGGATCTGCAGACTGAAGCCCTGAGGCAAGGGCAAAGAGGGTGCTGTGCGATCCATGTGGACAAAACATCTTGAAGCAACAGGCATTGAAATGTAAGTAACTTCTGTATCTTGATTTCTCTTTTTTAATAGAAATGCTTATAGTATTAACATACCATTGCCAAAATACACAATAGGCTATTAAGGAGCACTAGGTCTTTTTTTAAGCACCACCACCTGCTGAATAATTTGATTGAACATGGTAGACACTAGAATTATTTATTAGGTCTTTTCCATTCTCATTAAGCATGGAACATGAATAATGGAAGCACTACCTGCTGAAGGTCCACTCTTTCAACTGTGGTTTTCATTAGATCTTCTGAAACCTCCTTAGAAGTTGTACATGAAAATTTAGGAGTATGTTTTAAAAGCATTGCATAGGGAATTACCTATGTTACACCAGTGAGGAGACACATTGTTAAATCTTCATGAACTTCTTTGAAAACGTACCCTAAAATACAGTCATTAGATTATATCTGTCTGGATCACTAATCTCTTCTTACCCAAATTGCTGCAAACTCCTGTGTACGTATTTTTTTTTTGTATCAATTTGATGACTGTTTTCTCTTCCACTCAGAGGATGAATTGCTGAATTTCTACTTTATTTCATGTGCATTGTGTGTTAAAATAGAAGCAATAACATCTTCCCATCATGATGTAGGGATTTTGGTGGCATCAGATAGTGGACTGGGCCATTTTAAGTGACTAATCTGTAGACTGATCCTAGGGAATCTTTCAAGTATTTAAGACTCTTAGACATAAAATTGAAACAAAACGGCACAAATGCCAGTATTGCTAATGCTGACTGGATTAAAGAAAAGATTTTATAGAATATAATACACTTTTTGAAATATTTTATTTAATGGTGTATGGGCTAAATCTTTTGGGCAAAACTCTCATTGACTGACTTCAATAAGAGTGCTGGCTGAGTCAGGACTGCAGGATGGAAGCCTCAACTGGCATTGTCAGTAAGAAAATGGTAATGAATTTAGTCTTCAATATTTGATAAAAACAGAGGGGTGTTACTTACAATTCATGTAAAAACTCAATGTGCTTAAAGTTAACTTTATTTACAGAAACCACAGAAGCCAAGTTTGACTCTGCTAATGAACTCTTCCCATCAATTCAAGAAAAACAGTAAGCAATTGGGGACGGGGAGGAAGGGGAATCTCCTTTACTACATTATATGTTGATAGGAAATTGTAGATTTATTATGCATTTTATTTCCTCTTTTAAGTATATTTAATCTTTGTTTTTTTACTATAGTAGGTGAGAAAAGTAGCATTATGAGAACAGAACATATAGCCATTTCACAGCAAAATAAATCAGATTGTGAAGCTGAAGATGTCATTGAATCCCCTCCTAAGCCTTTTCCCCAAGTCAAGTCCTACCCTCGACCTGTCCATCCCTCACCTGGCTCCTTTTCAAAACCTTCCCAGATGACTCCTCCTCTCCTGGGGTTTAAACAGGTAAATTTTTGTTTGTGCAATTAATTTGTTGGTTCCTATGTTGTGTTTTTCTTTTTCAAATTCATCTATGATTTTATGAAGATGGCGAGGATATTAGAATTGGAAGTCCTCAGTCATCAAGGCAAAACCTCAAACAAGTAACCAGAAATCACACAAATGTGGATAAAAAAGAACGTAAAGAACTGACAAATGAAGATATTTCAGAAGCAAGCAAACAGGAGAAAGAAGAATTAGAAGAAGAAGAAGAGGATGAGGAAGAATTTAGTCAGGAAGAAAAGGAGGATGAAGATACAGAAGATGAAGAAGGAAGTCAAGATGATTACACAGAGGATGAGGAAGAGGAATATGTTGGAAAATTGGAGCATGAGCATGATCAAGAGTTAGAAATTTTCAACAATGCTGTTAAATCTGAAAGGGAAGTTAAACGTGGAAGCAAAAATATACACGATGGTGGTAGTCATGAAACATGTGAAGAGAAAGATCAGGAAATGCAGGAATCTGTTGATATTCCTGTGTCTTTTATAGCAGGACATTATGAAGGTTTAAAGGAAAATATAACTGCCATATCATCTAAGATGGTAAATAATGAAGTACCTTATGATTCTTCAAAAAAAGAAGATGGTAGTGAACATGAAGAAATTCATGAATTTCAGAATACAAATGAATTGTTACATACAGATGGAAATGAGAAAATCAGATGTAAGACCCGCTGTTCTTTTGAAGACTCTGAAATGACAGCCTGGAAAAAAGATGCATCTCCATCTGTCTTAAATAGTTGTTATATTAAGGAGGAAAACTCAAACCTAGTAGATGATATCTTTGAAAGTGATGATGATCCTTGGTCAGAGGCAGAAAATCGAAGGTATGAGAACAGAAGACAGGACTCAGAGAATCTTAGATTTCTAGTTGATCAAAATGCTGGAAAGGAGCAATGCAAGAATTCCGAGGGATTGGCTAATACAATCTGTGAAACACTGGAACCAGAAAGTGAGAATTTGCCTGTAAATAGCGGTGAAGAAAATCTAAAAGCGTTTCAACCAAGCATCAAAGTAAGTAAAAAGGGACAAACCCAATAACAAGGATTTTTACACAGGTAAAGCAGAAGATGAGAGACAAAGTACTTGTATTGTAGCTGAATGGTTTGAATATAGTTAAATGAAAAACCTTAATAGAAGATTGCTAACAAGAATCATGTAACTCAAATTTAATTTGATCTTCAGCATTGAATAAAGAAATGACTGACTAAAAATTTGTTTCTAATAAAGCAGAGTTTTCATGCATTAGTTAGGATAGTAGTGAGCAGCATTTTTTTAAATTCTAAATGTGGTTATGATGCTATAGAAGGATGAATTTTAGATTCATTATTCTGAAGTCAGTATAATTTGTGGCCTAAAGAATGATGCATAAAATAAATTGGGTATTGTTTGCAAGAGTAACTGGGCTCTGACAAAATCCAAATGTGTTATGAAAAATAAATTGCACTAAAACAGCATAAACTGATTTTATTTATTTATTTATTTATTTATTTATTTACAAAAAATGAGTAAAAGAAGGTGGTTGTAATATAAAATCGCTTTTAGAATCAGATGGTCAGTTGTGCTCCTCTGGGACAATACAGATAAAGCCCATGATTAAGTGTGTGAGATCTGGGAATAAAAGCATTCTTGGTTGAGGTGATCAACTAAGGAATGAAATTCTAGAGGAGATTAGGTGAATCTGACCATCTTTAGAAAATACTGCAAGAAACTTTTCACCATAGCAAAAATGATACTCACAACATTGATACCTTCATCCAAACAAATGTGCCCCCATTCAAAAAACAAAACAAAACCCACCTAAAACAAATGAATCATCTACCCAACTAAACAAACCCCATACCCAAGCAGAGTTTTTTGCCTCAAAAAGTGACTTTGTTATTACTGTTGATTTGATGTAGGCACTCAGACACTACAATGATGAGTGGGAGTATAACATTTTAAAATAGAAAGTAATTTGTTTTTGTTTAGTATTTTTATTTGGGAAGATATTTTTCATTCAATCTCTTTCTACTAGGAAGAATCATCAGAGGAGGAAGATGACATAGAGCAACCACAAATTTCAAATGTTGTAGATAAAAGTTTGATTTGTAGTGGCAACCGTGAAGCACAAAATCCCTCAGAAGATACTGCTATTAGAAAAGGTAAATTAGTAAATAGTAATCCAAATGTTTTTCTTAGATTAGTTTACCGTATGAGAGTACTAAGAAAAGATCATAATTTGCTGCCTCTGGTATTGTGAACCATGAGATGTTTTTCACTTGCTCTGCTACACTTTCAGGGAATGACTCAGCTGATAAATCACTTGGTTCTTTTGTTTCTGAGGGACTCCAAAGAGTACAAGACACACATTAGATAGACCCTGTCTTGAAGCACTAACAATCTAAAAAAGGCATAAAGTAGATTGGACATATTGTAAAGCACAGAAATAGGAATAATTTGGATTTTTTATAGCCTACATTTTTAAAATAAGTCATCTCACAGATATGTCTAAAATGATGTTGGTGAGTTGAGGACAACAATCAGAAGAGTGGGTGAATGTTACATCCAACTCTTTAGTTGAGGTTGTATTTCCACAAATTATCTAATTTCACAACCTTCAGTTGCTTTTAGATGATCAGATAGCAGCAGTGGCTAGTACCGATGTTGTTTTTCTTCTGTGTCTGGCAGGTAGGATTCAAATCTATTTTTTGATGGGATATAGCTTCCGTGGCCGTGCCTTTGTAACTTTTGAGTACTGCAACACACTCCAAATCGGGCTACACCTTAAAAGCATTTGGAAGCTGTGGCTAGTACAGAATGCATTTAAGTAGAGCTCCTCAGTGGCAGCATGTAACACCAGTGCTCTATAAAAATCCTTATTCTATTGAATCTTCTATACCAGTCCAGATATTTGTTAAAGTTCCTCCCAACCAGCAGATGCAGCCAGAACACTGAATTTTGAGGATGTCATCATGCCTTTACATATAAGGATTTAGGTATTTCTCAGGGTATGTCTACACTACAGCTGCTCAGCTACAGCACTGCATATCATAGAATGCCAGGGTTGGAAGGGACCTCAGGAGGTCATCTAGTTTAACCCCCCTGCTTAAAGGAGGAACCAAGTCCCAGACAGATTTTTGCCCCAGATCCTTAAATGGCCCCCCTCAAGGATTGAACACACAACCCTGAGTTTAGCAGGCTAATGCTCAAACCACTGAGCTATATCCCTCTGTAGCCACTGTAGTATATATGCTTCCTATATCAGTGTAGGAGTTGTTCCATCAGTGTAGGTAACCTGCCTCTCACGGAAGTTGTAGTGAAATTGATGGAAGAATTCTTCTGTTGATCTAGCTGTATTTGCACCCGGGTTAGGTCAACCTAAGTGCT
The DNA here is from genome assembly GCF_013100865.1 of Trachemys scripta elegans. Taxonomy (NCBI): domain Eukaryota; kingdom Metazoa; phylum Chordata; order Testudines; family Emydidae; genus Trachemys; species Trachemys scripta. Next base: position 44,393,856 of record NC_048298.1, read on the forward strand.
ACACTTAAGTTGCAAAATACTTCATAGCCCTGAAGGACATAGCTAAGTCAATGTAATTTTTAAGTATATACCAGGCTTTAGCCTTCAGTTTCTTTCTTCAGCGGGTATAGCAGGTGTTTAGTGGGCTCCCACTGAAGGAGAGAAGAAAGATGAAGGCCTAAAGAAAACAGGGACACACTGAGGTGTTGCAGCTACCTTAGCAGCACATGTGAATTATCTATATACAGATTGAGATAAATTATGTATGCCTATGGCGATCTTATGAATACAGGGCTTATCTGATAGAGTACAAACTAATGTGAAATGTTTATAATTGAAAAGTAAAATTTCATATTTATTTTATTCTGTAGATACAATGTCAGTATTAGGATTGGACGAAGAGGAGGATACAGAATCACCCTGGGATTCAGAGGTACTTTCCATTATATGGCTATTATGATCCCACCAATTTTATTCAATTCACTACTGCTCAAGAGTTTACTCTCATTGCATTTCTGACTTCTTCGTTGCTTAATGGATCATAGGGGTTGATGCTGTGGTTTTGAAGTACTTCTTCTATATTAGGGGCTGACTAATTAAGACTGCTAATAACCTAGGTCTCCTGGCAGTGGACCCCCCCAGATTCAATTAGTATTTTTAGCATCATATTGAATTATTAAATAGTTTAATTGTTTTAAATGTTTTTGAAAGGTAAAAAAATTAGGTATTTAAAATTTTTTTTTTTTTTTAATTTTAAAAAAGACAATGAAATCTTGGCCCTATTTTAGTCAACAGTAAAACTCTCACTGAATGGATTTGGGGCCAGGTTTTCACCTTTTATCTCTGTCTGCAAGCATTGCCTCTGTAGAATCCCCTCTTAAGCTGATGCACATTATGAAAAAGCTGTAACCATTGGAGCTGCACATACACCCTAGCGATGGTCTCTTGCCTTTCCCATATCCAGAGGATAGCCCCAGTTGCTACTCAGTTCTTGCTTTAGACAGCAAGGAGAATGTAGTGGTGTTTTACCACATTAGTCTCCTTTTGAGAGCGTTTAACTTTTATCCTTTTAAAATTTTAATCTTAAAGTTTTAGGATAGTTAGTATTAGTCTTTGTCAACTTTTTGGCCTTGTTGGACTTTGTTTCTTCAGTCCTCCTCATAGCATTCCCTGTGCAGCTGTGGGCCTGTTGATTATTGTAGGGTGCATGCACAACTCCCATAGACTTGTGTGCTGAGGACATGAACATCACCTGCACCTATAGTATAGAGATACAAACAATCATTGTAAAGAACTGCAATTATTATGCAGTCTTTTTTTTCATTTTTTTTTCTTTTTTTTTTTATTTATCTTATTTCCTTACTTCATGTTACCACTTCTTCTGTGTTTATCAAGGCTAGTTCAGACATCTTAATTGACAGAAATTTTAACTAGCATTTCATTAACACTTTAATGAAAAATATTAATAAGTATTATGATTTTAAAATAGTTTATATTATGACATTCCTTTTCCAAAGCTTTTTCAGAAATACATGAGTACTATGTATACTGGGTAGCGCACAAAAATGTTTAGTTGTAAATCATTGCTGATACCCAGCAACTAAAAATATTTATACTTTTTCTGTGGAAAGCAATTAAAAATTAATTGTATCCAGGTTATCATGCATGTTTTTAATTAACCAGTGTGCTTCTGAAAGCCCAAGAAAACTACCAGTCAACCTGTTAATTTCATCTGCTATCAGAACTGACACACACATGCAGAGTATTTTTGAGGAACCAAATGAAGGTAATTTTATCATTGTATTATTATCCATATTTCATGAGCTTTTATAAAATAAGCTTAATTTTATATATACGCCTTAGGAATTCTTCAAAAAAAGGAGTGGGTTCTCTCAGTGGCAATAAAAAACTGCTGGTTAATTGTCATTATTGATAGATTTGTTTTTTTTATTCTTGATAAGAGCAGAAAATGCTTTGACATTAATTCAGGAGATGATCCATTTCAGAGGAACTGTGGTAGTTTGTATGTCCTGACCATTGACTAGCAGCTAAAATGGGTAGTAATTGGAATGTTCTTACTCTCCTTAGTAGTTCAAACTGTATTTTCACTAGACTCTTGTAAATATTCTTCAAAACCTTGACATGGTTCAGGTTATTTATTTGTATAGAAAGTTTTTTCTGACAGAAAAGATGGTATGAGATTTTTTTTTATGGTCAAAAAGTGTTATGATTTGCTGCTGTTATATTTCTTTCCTCTCTAGAGTTTTATTAGCCCAGGAGGTTTAGCCTATGAAAGTTATAGCGAGATGGGGAGGTTTTGGCTTGATAGAATGTCTGACTCTGAATGACCTGAGATCATCCATTGTATATTACTTGAGGACCTCATAATCTCCATCCTGAGAGTGAGAAACTTAAGGGGGAAGGAAGATTTGGGTGAACTCCCAGAGGCAAAGACAGTTGTTAAGTATTTTATTTGCTTAGCATCTGTGCATCTCATAAATGGTACTCTCAGTGCCTAGCTACTTTGGATCCATTGCATTTATATTTTCAAATATTCCACTTTCCAGAGCTTAACAGATGGTTCTAGATAGAAAGGACTGAATGAAGTAGATAATTTTCTTGGAAATATATGATTTTTTTCATTTTCTGAATTCACACTTTATCTATGAATACTAATTTATTTCTGAGTCCAGAAAGGGTAGTAGTTGGCATCTGAGAAGTCTAATTTTCTTAACAGTTCAAATGGCAAATGAGAAGTCCATAATTGTATCCCTTTAGAGTGCCAAATAATCTTTCAGTAAAGCACCGTAAAAGCTTATTGCTCTATTGAATATTAAAAAAGAATAACAATATGAACATTGCACAAAATACTGGTTAATAGTTACAGATGTCTTTCGATTGTTCAAGACATTTGACACCTCACATCTTGATTGGTATAATTGTGCAATACTTAAAGCTACCTTACCACTCTGTTTCAGTTTGTGCAGAATTTGGTGGTCTACCTGGTTAGTGGAGCAGGTCCAGTTGGACCCGTCATCCTTTTTCTTCATTCATTCCAGTAGTTTTGGCTGCAATTAATATTATTTGTCAGTCTGTAAAGCCCTACATGGCTTAGAGCTGGACAATTTTGGACATGTCGGACCAGATTTTCTGGAGTGCTGTGGCTCTTTGGCACTGCTCAGGCACATAAAGGGACCGTAATCTGGCCACAAATTCTCAACAGAGAGACCATGGGAGAAACTGTCTGTTGGGTGTAACTTTGCCAGATCCGGGTCTGTGCCTTTTCTCCCTCCCCATCTGGTGTAGAGTTCCAATCTGCTATGCCAGGGGTTCTCAAACTTTTGTACTGGTGACACCTTTTACTCAGCCTCTGAGACCCCCCCCTTATAAATTAAAAACATGTTTTTATATATTTAATGCCATTATAAATGCTGGAGGCAAAGCAGGGTTTGGGGTGGAGGCTGACAGCTCGCGACCCCCCCCATGTAATTACCTTGTGACCCCCTGAGGGGTCATGACCCCCAGTTTGAGAACCCCTGTGCTATGCCAATCCACTATTAAGAATCAAGCCTCTTCTTGTTCTCTTTGCACCAGCAAAATGTCTGAGATACCTGATGTACTTTTGCTTACTGTCCTCAGAAGTGCACTCTTGAGGACTGGAAGAAACTGTTCTCATTTGAAAGTTCTGAGCTATGGAACTTGCTACCTCTGCTGGTTAGCCAGAGTTCAAATCTGCTAGCCTGTAGAGCAAAGACTGACTGTTTTCAACCCAGCATCTGCCTGATTCTCTAAACTTTGTTGGTAATATCTATCCTCTTCTGAATTTCTTGACTTTTCCTGGTGCGTGAACAGAAGGGTAATACTTGGTAGCTGCTCTTATATTGATCTCTCTCTTTGTTTTGCCTGGAAGCTAAAGTAATGGATAAAATGTTATTTGATTAAAAAAATACATAAACCTTAATATTTAAAATAATAAACTTTCTGCATGGTGCTCTGTGACCATTTGCTTATGAGAAGGGCAAGAAAGTTCTACTGCTAAGACAGCATGTTTCTTCCTATTTTTGTCTCTAAAGAATTATGATTTTGTCACTCTCATTGGAACATGATGAACATATTGATACAATTAAATGAAAATTTCATATCATGTGTCATCAGGTTGTAGCCAAAACTTTTCCATCTTTTTGAAGGCTTGAAATCCTGTACTGCAGGGTTGCCTTGGGGAAGTCCGTTGCTTTGCATTCCCTTTACTTTGGTATGATTCTGTTAAAATAAATAAAATGCTTTTAAAAAAGATCAAAAGACAATTGTGGAAATACATTAGAAAGATTACCATATCACTGGACAGCAGTTTTGTTGAGATGAAGTAATAGTTGCTTATAAGAACTTGAATTTTGGTAGTATTAAAATTATGCTATAATCCATTCTAACACATTTTATATTCCTCTTTGCAAAAGAGGATCAAGAAACTATATGATGGCTAAGGTAGAGGCTACAAGAAGTGTAGACAGGCCAGTTGATCAAATCATGGAAATATTACACTAGACAAAAGTTGAAACTGTTATTGAGAATTGTATTAAAAGTGGACAATACAGCCAAACAGAAGAGTTGTTTCTGTTAATTCCTGGTAAGCTAAGCACACTGATCTGTGGATCACTGAACTGAGGTGACATAATTTAGTGGTCTCTATGTTGAGAATTTGTTGCCAGATAACTGAACTGAGATTACATAGAATCATAGAAGATTAGGGTTGGAAGAGACCTCGGGAGGTCATCTAGTCCAAACCCCGTTGAAAGCAGGACCAACACCAATTAAATCATCCCAGCCAGGGCTTTGTCAAGCCAGTACTTGCATATAACTTGCATATAACTCTTCTCCGACTCCTCCCATCTACAGAAAATAGAGATTCTTCAACACACAAACACTTGTGGGATAATCATAATAGTACTGTTGCACTGCTTTATGACACATTAAACTACTCCACTCCACTTTGGCTTTTGTAACTTTCCAATCAGGAAATGAATGATTGCCTTCTAAGAAAAAAATAAAGGTTTTATTTTTGTAGTGTTAATCAGCATGGCCTTATTGCTTCACATGAATTCCTCTAGCTTGGTCACTTGAAATCTGAAGTGCATGTTTGAACAGTCGTGTGTTTCTATAATACTAACATGTGGTGCTTGCTATGATATATTTAGCCTAACTAAAAATAAGTCTTGTGGAATTAAAACAATGGTTGCAAATAGGCAATACATAGTTGTCACACAAGGTACTAATTTTGCATGAAGTTGATAACTATTACACTTCAGGATTTTAAAAGACACTGGATAATACTTTCTCCCCCCTCTTTTTAGGTTTTTGTGAAAAAACTCTTGATTCACAGGTAAGTGTCATTCATTGTAAGAATTTGTCTTACTAATTAAAGAATATATCATTATTTTGAATTTTATTTAATTTTTGAGTGTTGGATTGTCTATAATAGCCAAAGACCACTCAAGCAATTTTAGAAACACATGACACCTCTTCTTGTCCTGCAAAGGGAATCGAGATTGGCAAAAGGCAAAAATCAGGTAATATTCACTACATCAAATTTTGGTGAGGGACTGGGCATCTTCATTAACAAATATTTATCTTAAACATTGCTTATTTTTTTCTTTTGAAGATTTAATGGAAGAACTTGGTTTAGATGATGCAGATGACATTGAAGGTATTTATATGGGTTTTGTCCTTTTTTCTGACTAACATGCTTTAATTGCAATTTATACAAAAATGATTTACAGTCAATGTATAAAACTTCCATATTTAATTTGTTAGTATTCTGTGCTTTTACCAACATTCCTTATGACATTTGCTAATTCTTTCTTGAAGAACACACAATAACTGATCCAAAAATATAGCCACAGTTTGAGATCCTAAATCTTATATAGAGAAATTTGGATTTAAAGGATTTTTAATTTTGTTTAATTTACATTGATTTGTAATGTGTGTTTTTTTTTTTTCTTTTATTAATCAGCCAAGAGCTGAATTCAGGGTTCTGTGTTCCCACTGCAAAAATTAGGTGCTAAGCATATCAACTGAAATGGAGGGAATACAAAACCTTGGACTTAGTTCTAGGCAGGTAAGTAAAAGAGAGAACTTTCATGTATTTTGAAGTGCATTGTAAATAAAGTATATAGCATACATGTAGTCTGTTTATGATTTAGGATCTCAAATTCTTTTTGTTTTTAAAAAGAAAAGGTACTTCAGTTCTCCCCACTTGGAATTCGGTGGAGGCTAAGCTTCTTTTTAGAGAAATTTGTAAATGTGTGCTTGTAGTTTGAGAGCAGAAAATGTGTTAAAAGCATGAGCTTCCATTTTTCTCTTCTTTTTGCAGTATGTGCTCTTTTGGAAGAAGCTGAAAGAGTTGGATACTTTATTATTTGTATTACAGTAGCACTACAGAGCCCTAGTAATAGACCAGGATCCCATTGTGTTACAAATGCAGAACAAACAGATGGGCAGTTAGTAGCATATTTTGTTGGCTCTTAATGTTCATCTGCTCAGTGTATTCCAGTAAGTTCCACGACACCTTATTCTCTCCAGTTTCACATTGTCTCTCAGCCTTGAGAGAAACATTCACAAATATATCTTTGTTTCAAAGTGGCTTTAAGCAGAGTTCATGTACACGGAGATGGTCTCATGTCACTAGTGGCTAGATTGGGGGTGGGCAAACTACGGCCCGCGGGCTGGATACGGCCCTTCAGGGCTTTGGATCCGGCCCGCGACGCCGCCGGCACCACGTACCTGCAGCCCCTGGACCGGGGGGGCAGAGTGCTCTGTGCGTTGCCTCCAGGCACCACCCCCTCACAGCTCCCATTGGCCGGGAACGGGGAACCGTTCAGGGGAGGTACCTGGAGGCACGGCAAGGGCAGGACACACGGAGCCCTCCGCCCACCCCCACTCCCCCAAGGGGCCGGAGCGCTTCTGGGAGCGGCACGGGGCTGGGGACAGGGCAGGCGTGCAGGGAGCCTGCCCTGGCCCCGGTACGCGCTGCTGCCACCCCGGAGCCGCTTGAGGTAAGCGGCGCTGGGCCAGAGCCCAAACCCCTCCTGTACCCTGCCCCCCAACTCCCTGACCTAAACCCCCTGCCTGCACCTCACACCCCTCCTGCACCCCAACTCCCTGCCCTGATTCCCCTCGTGCACCCTGCACCCCTCCTGCACCCCAACTTTCTGCCCTGCGTCCCCTCGTACACCCCACACCCCTCCTGCACCCCAAACTCCTGCCCTGAGCCTCCTGCACCCCTACTGCACCCCAACCCCCTGCCCTGCACCTCCTCCCGTAGTCCGTACCCCTTCTGCACTCCTTCCCTGATTCCTCTCGTACACCCCACACCCCAATCCCCTTCCCCGAGCCCCCTCATACACCCTGCACCACTCCTCTACCCCAGTCCCTTGCCCTGAGCCCATTCCTGCACACCGCACCCCCGTCCACACCCCACACTTCCTCATGCACCGCAACCCCTTGCCCTGGCCCTGCATACAATTTCTCCACCCAGATGTGGCCCTCAGCCCAAAAAGTTGGCCCACCCCTGGTCTAGATGTTTCAAGTGTCCAAGGGGCCCCTATTTCATTACTCTGTAAATCTAGGGGGAATGGAAATGTCCTGCATTTGCCGAGCCTGGAAAAGACAGAATGAAGAAGATACTTGATGCATTAGGATTCACGCAGGCCAATAAGGAGTTCAGCCAGACACCTCCTTTGGATCCCTGGGTACCTTAAATGCTGTGCTGTTGCCCTGACACCAACAGCTAGCATTCAAGCAGGCAGGTCACACCCTGGATTCTACTGCCCAATTACTCTTTACAGGGGGACATCAACAATCCTTTCAGCCCTGAGTTCTTCCCAAAAAATGTCTGTCTTGTTTGGCTTCTCATTTCTGGTGTTCTTGTGCAGCTTTCTCAGCCTCTCATTTTAGGGCTTTTTGCTACTTTTCCAATATAGCCAGCTCTAAATTTGCAGTTGTTTCACAGTTGCTAATTTTAAACTTCCTTTGTTCTGTTTCCACACCTGAGATAATAAACAGAAAATAGTTAAGTTGTAATCTTTCTTTGATTGTTTCCAGCCTTTTGACTTGGGAATCACTTAAAACTATTTTACTGTTGCTTGAAGTGTAATTTTCAAATAGCAAGTTGTATGTGAATCCTGCTGCCTATGCCAATGTGACACTTAGGGGTTCACCCAGGCCAGTTATGGTGTTCAGTCAACATCTGCCTTGGAATTCTGGGTGCCTTAAATGCTATGCCGTTGTATCTCACAGCTCTGACACCAACAGCTAGCATGTAAGTTGTACCCTGGCTTCCACCACCCAGTTTCCCTTTGCAGGGGAAACTCCACAACCCTTCCAGCCCTGAGTTCTGCCCAAAAATCACCTTTCTCTGAAGTGCACAGCCCCTCTGACTGTAGCATCCACAAAACCTTATTAAGTTCGCTGTTCCTTTAAAGTGACAGCAGACAGCAGCTTCTTAACGTAACTGTGGTTGACAAACCTTCCACTTCAAGCAAAGCACTGAGCTGGTTTATGGTAAAAATAAAACAAGTGTATTAACAAAAAGACATAGGTTTAAGTGTTACCAAGTATGAAGAATAAGGTAGAAATGGTTACAAACAGAAGTAAAAATATGTTTTTAAGACTAAAAATCAACTTAAGAAACTAGTGTAGTTTGTCTGGTCACTGGCATTCTTCCAACATGGCTGGCCCTTCTTTAACCAGGACCTAACACACAGAGTTCAAAGTGTTTGGTTTCTTTGACTATTTGAGTGAAGGATAACTATGGGGTTCTCTTCCTTTCTTTTCATGGTCCAGTAAACCTTTGAAATGTATTCTTTGAAACATGAGCCCAGATAAAGTTTCTTTCTCCTTCAGGGGTGTAAATTCTATGCTATCTTCTCCCCCACTTTTTAGCTTGATAGTTTTATTTACCTTGGATGTATTGGGACCTTCATTGTCTCTGCCTGACGACCAGGCTGGTCAGACAAACAAATACATATTCCTTTGTCCTGGACAGACTGGGCTTATGCATTGTTTGTCAAACACATTTTAAGAACATAATTCTAGCATGTATTTATAACTCTTTGTACACACTATACATATACTACACAATGATTTTGGGTGCCAGGTGTTACCAGTTGTATATGATTCCTTACACGTGATACCTTTTAGAGACAAATTATGACAACAGTGTGTGAGGTGTAGTGAGTATGTCAGGCCTGACAAAAGTTGCTGACGCAGAGTAGTGAACCACCAATGGGCATTTTTGTCACACCTCCCCCCTGACATTGACGCAGTACAATAAGCTATTCCTTAGGCGTTGGTCCTAAATTCCCCTTAGCCCATAGGTTAAGGGGCACCTTTTCCCTTCTTTACCATCTCTATTTCCCCAGCAGTTGCTGCACACCCATCTGAGTCACTCAGGCCAAAGGGTTCCAAAGGCATGAAACCAGATCTCTTACCACCCTGACTCTGCCCTGCTCCCAGAAGAGCCTTGGCCCACATCTATTTACGTAGCTGACTAGTGATTCACCACGTCCTGCAGTTTTTGGGCCAAAACATCTTCCAGCTGTGCGTCGGTTTCCCTGCTCTCAGTGGAGTGCTGGCTCATAGCTATTTACCCATCTGTGCTAGGGTCCTACTAATTCTAGCAGATCTTGGGCCACAGCACCTTTTAGCTGTGCCACAAACACACATAACACTGACTCGGTTTCCCCAGTGAGGGTTTACACCCTTAACCACTGAGTGTGGTCATGGCAGGCTTGTACCTTAGCCCTTGGGCTCAACCTTGTTATATCATTACAGAAAATAGCACATCAAGAAAAAAAACAAAACTTCCCACATTCCCACAGTCAGAATTACAGAATAGCCTTTAGTGTCCATAGTGACTCAGGCTACAGGCGGAGTAACGGGATCCACAATACACCTGTCTGTGTGCTTAGCACCTGATCAGGCACATCATTATGTCCTTCCTCCAGGTCTCGTGTGTGTGATTTATCCCTCTCTTCTGTTCAAACTTCCTGTGTTTGTCCTGGTCAGCAAGCTTCTGTTGCTCCAACTCTGTGTCCTCACTCTGACGCTTTGAGGTCCATTTGTTGTGTCCTGGCTAAAGGACAGGCCAGCTATGCTGGAAGAATGACTGGTGAGAAACTTCTTTGAAGAAAAGACTAGTATACGTTGAAATTCAGTTGTAGAAGCATATTCTTCTTCGAGTGCTTGCTCATATCGATTCCAATTAGGTGTGCGCGCGCTGCGTGCACAATCGTCGGAGAAATTTTCTACCCTAGCAACACCTGGTGGGTCGGCTGTGGAGCCCCCTGGAGTGGCGCCTTCATGGCGCTGGATATATACCCCAGCCGACCCAGCGCCCCCTCAGTTCCTTCTTACCGCCCCTGACGGTCGTTGGAACTGTGGAGTGCGGCATAGCTGCTCTCCACTCTTCCTAGCTTATCCTGTTAATTCTGTAGATAGTTCTAGTCATAGTTGTTGTATAGTGTTAGATAGTTTTTCATCTTCGTTTTAGTAGTTGTAGATAGTTAGTGGGGGTTAAAGGGGGTTGTTTTTCCCCCCTTTCCCCCGGCGCATAGTCAGGCTCATGCCCAAGGCCCCCAGCTTTAAGTCGTGCGCGTCCTGCGCTAAGCCTATGCCTACGAGTGACCCGCACTACTCGTGTCTGAAGTGTCTAGGAGAGTCCCATCAGACAGACAAGTAAGGCCTTCAGACCAAGACCCAAAAAGGAGCGGGACTTTAGGCTTAGGCAGCTCCTCATGGAGGCGGCACTTAGCCCGGATCTTCCCTCGGTGCGCCCAGCCCCGGCACCGAGCGCCTTGGTGCGCAGCGCCCCTGCAACACCGACCGGTACTGCACCGCGGGCAGAATCGGACAAGGCCTCACGGCACTGGCCTCCTTCGGCACTGCGCCCGCCACAGGGGCCTCGGCGCCGTTCCCTGTCTCCGGGACACAAGAAATCCCGCAAGGCACAGGAGTCTGCTGTCCTGCAGACGCCGGCTCCCCCGGTGCAGGGGGTAGAGCCGCGTCCACCTTTAGAGTGCCAGAAGCAAGTGCCTGCTACACCGTTGACTCCGGCACCACGGCCGTTGAGTCCGGTGCGAACTGGATCACCACCTCGGTCGGCGGTGGAGCCTTGTCTGACGTCCACTCCAGAGACCTTCGCGACGGCGAGAGACCTTATTGCTCTCACGGAACTGGCGCTATCCCAACCACCGGCACCGTCGGCTCCTCGCGTAGTGCAATCCAGGGGCAAGCCTGCCCTGGTATGCCCGCCGTCTCAGGACGTGGACTCATGGCACCAATCCAGGTCTAGGAGCAGGTCCCGGCGCCGGACTATCACCTCGGTACTGGTCGTACTCGCAGCCAAGATCCTCTTCACGGCACCGGTCTACGTCTCGGCACTGTCACGATCATCGAATCCGATCGGACTCAAGACTTAGTTCTTGGCACCGGTACGAGCGCCGCTCCACTTCGAGGGGCCGCTCCCGGTACCATGTCTACTCGCGGTCGTCGTCTTCTAGGTCCAGATCTGGATCTCGGCACCGACATGGGCACCGGCACTGATCCCGGTACCACTCACTGGCACCGCGCAGGGACCGATCACCTATGGACCGGCACCCATCGGCACCGTATCATCCTGACCGATTCCGACGCGTTCCGCACCGCCTTGGCCCTCTAGATCAACGTCTCGCTCCTCCGACGGGGCCTCGAGATCTGCATACCCTCCTCAGGGTCAGGCTGCTGCGGCTGACTTGGGCCACTGGCAGGAGGTGGCGGAGGACCCTGCGCAGGGACCTGCACACTGGTCGTTCTGGACCCCGTGGGGGTATCACCAGGCGCAAGGGGCTCCACCATCAGCCTCTCGCTTGGCATGCTCTGAGCCCAGGGTCCCGGAGGCCACCATCTCCCGTCGTCCCCCAGGGGGCATGGAGGCTCCAGTGCCTACACCACCTGAGGCCCTGGACCCAGGGGCAGGCGACGCTCCGCTCCAGGGACCCTTAGAGCAGGACCCTCCATTAGACCCCTTGCCACCTGAGGCATCCTCCTCATCTTCCCCAGATGAGGTGGTGGCGGGCACAACGGCCTCAGGCCCGCCCCCAATAGATCTTCGTGCCCACCAGGACCTATTACGTAGGGTGGCACGTAATATGGATATCCAGGCGGAGGAGATATTAGAGGTGCAGGACCCTATAGTGAGCATCCTCTCGGCTGATGCCCCATCCAGGGTGGCAGTACCTCTGATTCGGACAATTCAAGCTAATGCCACTTCAATATGGCAAACTCCGGCCTCTATTCCACCCACAGCCAGAGGGGTGGAAAGGAAGTACTTCCAAGGACTAGGAGTACTTATATACTCATCCCCCTCCATGTTCACTAGTGGTGTCATCGGTGAACGCAAGAGAGCGTCACAACCAGCAGGCTGCAGCGCCCAAATCGAAGGACACTAAGCGCTTCGATTTGTTCGGGCGCAAGGTATATTCAGTGGGAGGGCTGCAACTTAGAGCGGCAAACCAGCAGGCGCTCTTGAGCCGCTACAATTTTAATTCATGGAACTCTATGGGAAAGTTTAAACAGTTGGTTCCCCAGGACTCAAGGGAAGAGTTCGGGGCCCTAGTGGAGGAGGGTAAGAAGGTGGCGAGGACCTCCTTACAAGCCTCCTTGGACATAGCAGGTCGACCTGTTCGCATCTCGAGCCAACAGGAAGTGCCACACGTTTTGCTCCCTACAAGGGCGATCTCTGGGATCTCCGTCGGATGCGTTCCTTCTAACCTGGAAAGACCACCTGTTGTACGCTTTCCCTCCATTTCCACTGGTCCACAGGGTACTGCTCAAGCTACGCAGAGACCAGGCACGGGTAATTCTAGTCGCTCCAGCTTGGCCAAGGCAGCACTGGTACACCACACTGCTGGAGCTATCGGTTCAAACACTGATCACGCTTCCTTTGTGTCCAGATCTCATCTCTCAGGACCACGGGCGACTATGTCACCCCGACCTGCAATCGCTCCACCTCACAGCGTGGATGCTCCATGGCTGAATCAGACAGAGCGGCAATGCTCGCATTCCGTCCAACAGATTCTGCTGGGAAGTAGAAAGCCCTCTACACAGACCACTTACTTAGCCAAGTGGAAATGGTTCTCCTGTTGGTGCGAGGAGCGAGCCACGCCCCCCTTGCAGGCGCCTATTCCTCTTATTCTTGAATATCTCCTATCCCTAAAACAGCAGGGCTTGGCGATATCTTCGGTCAGGGTTCACCTGGCCGCCATTTCGGCGTTCCACCCAGGAGAACTCGCTTCCTCGGTCTTCTCTAACCCGATGGTCATTAGATTCCTCAAGGGCTTAGACCGACTGTACCCACAGCAACGCCGGCCCGTTCCGACGTGGGATCTCAACCTGGTTCTCTCAAAGCTCACAGGGCCTCCGTTCGAGCCATTGGCTACCTGTTCACTCCTGTACTTATCTTGGAAGACAGCCTTCCTTGTAGCTATCACTTCAGCAAGACGTGTTTCTGAACTCAGGGTGCTTACGTCTGAGCCTCCATACATTGTGTTCCATAAGGACAAGGTGCAGCTTCACCCCCACCCTGCCTTTCTTCCCAAGATAGTGTCACCTTTTCACGTGAACCAGGATATATTTCTCCCGGTCTTCCATCCTAAGCTACACGCTACCCGTCAAGACCAGCGTATGCATTCCTTGGATGTACGCAGGGCCCTGGCTTTCTATATTGACCATACAAAGCCGTTTCGGAAGACGACACAACTCTTCGTTGCAGTGGCCAACCGGATGAAGGGTTCACCGGTCTCCTCACAGTGCCTGTCCTCTTGGATCACGTCCTCTATTCGTGCCTGCTATGACCTAGCCGGTGTCCCGACGCCGCGCCTCACCGATCACTGCACAAGGGCCCAGGCCTCCTCGAGTGCTTTCCTGGCTCAAGTCCCGATCCAGGACATTTGTAGAGCTGCAGTTTGGTCATCAGTCCACACATTCGCCGCTCACTATGCGCTGGTACAGCAATCCAGAGACGATGCTGCATTCGGATCAGCGGTTTTGCACACAGCAATATCTCACTCTGATCCCACCACCGAGGTAAAGCTTGGGAGTCACCTAATTGGAATCAATATGAGCAAGCACTCGAAGAAGAAAAGACGGTTACTCACCTTTGTAACTGTTGTTCTTCGAGATGTGTTGCTCATATCTATTCCAAACCCGCCTTCCCACTGTCGGAGTAGCCGGCAAGAAGGAACTGAGGGGTTGCTGGGTCAGCTGGTGTATATATCCAGCGCCATGAGGGCGCCACTCCAGGGGGCTCCACAGCCGACCCACTGGGTGTTGCTAGGGTAGAAAATTTCTCCGATCGCGCACGCAGCGCGCGCACACACCTAATTGGAATGGATATGAGCAACACATCTTGAAGAACAACAGTTACAAAGGTGAGTAACCGTCTTTTTTTACTTTTGATTTTTTGTAACCATTTCTAACCTTTTTCCTTATACTTGGTATCGCTTAAACCTATGTCTCTTTGTTAATAAGCTTGTTTTACTTTAGCCATAAAGTAACTCAGTGCTTTGCTTGAAGTGGAAGGTTTTTCAACCCCGGTTAAGTTAATAAGTAGGGCTGTCGATTAATCGCAGTTAACTCATGCGATTAACTCAAAAACATTAATTGTGATAAAAAAAATTAATCGCGATTAATTGCAGCTTTAGTCGCACTGTTAAACAATAGAATACCAATTGAAATTTATTAAATTTTTTGGATGTTTTTCTACCTCTTCAAATATATTGATTTCACTTACAACACAGAATATAAAGTGTACTCTGCTCACTTTATATTATTTTTATTACAAATATTTGTACTGTAAAAATGATAAACAAAAGCAATAGTATTTTTCAATTCACCTCATACAAGTACTGTAGTGCAATGTCTTTATCGTTAAAGTACAACTTAGAAATGTAGTGGTTTTTTGTTACATAACTGCACTCAAAAACAAAACAATGTAAAACTTTAGAGCCTACAAGTCCACTCAGTCCTACTTCTTGTTCAGCTAAGACAGACAAGTTTGTTTACATTTACAGGAGATAATGCTGCCCGCTTCTTATTTACAATGTCACCTGAAAGCGAGAACCGATGTTTGCATGGCACTTTTGTAGCCAGCATTGCAAGTTATTTACATGCCAGATATGGTAAACATTCGGCTGCTCCTTCATGCTTCGGCCACCATGCCAGAGGACGTGCTTCCATGCTGATGACGCTCATTACAAAAATGTTACTGCGCTAACTAAATTTGTGACTGAACTCGTTGGGAGAGAATTGTATGTCTCCTGCTCTGTTACTCACATTCTGCCATATATTTCATGTTATAGCAGTCTCGGATGATGACCAAGCACATGTTGTTCATTTTCAGAACATTTTCACTGCAGATTTCACAAAACGCAAAGAAGGTACCAATGTGAGATTTCTAAAGATAGCTACAGCACTCAACCCAAGGTTTAAGAATCTGAAGTGCCTTCCAAAATCTGAGAGGGAGGAGGTGTGAAGCATGCTTTCAGAAGTCTTAAAAGAGCTACACTTCCCATGTAGAAACTACAGAACCTGAACCACCAAAAAAGAAAATCAACCTTCTGCTGGTGGCATCTGACTCAGAGAATGAAAATGAACATGTGTTGGTCCGCACTGCTTTGAATCGTTATCGAGCAGAACCCGTCATCAGCATGGATGCATGTCTTCTGGAATGGTGTTTGAAGCATGAAGGGACATAGCGCACCTGGCATGTAAATATCCTGCAACGCCGGCTACCATGGTGCCCTGCAAACGCCTGTTCTCACTTTCAGGTGACATTTTTGAAAAGAAGAAGTGGGCACTTTTATCTCCTGCAAATGTAAACAAACTTGTTTGTCTGAACCATTGGCTGAATAAGTAGGACTGAGTGGACTTGTATACTCTAAAGTTTTACGTTGTTTTATTTTTGAATGCCGTTTTACCCCCCACACAGATAATGCTACATTTGTAAGCTCAACTTTCATGATAAAAAGATTGCACTACTGTACTTGTATTAGGTAAATTGAAAAATACTGTTTTGTTTTTTACAGTGCAGGTATTTGTAATAAAAATAAATATCAAGTGAGCACTGTACACTTTGTATTGTGTGCTGTAATTGAAATCAATATATTTGAAAATGTAGAAAACAGCCAGAAATATTTAAATAAATGGTATTCTATTGTTTAACAGCGTGTTAATTTTTTTAATCGCACGATTAATCATGATTTATCTTTTTAATCAATTGACTGCCCTATTAATAAGCTGCTGTGTACTGTCTCTTTAAAGGAGCAGCAAATCTGATAAGGTTTGTGGATGCCACAGTAAGAGGAGCTGAGCACTATAGAGAAAGATGTTTTAGGGGCAGAATTCATGGCTGAAAGGATTGTCGATGTCCCCCTGTAAAGAGTAATTTGTCAAGAGAATCCAGGGTGTGACCTGCCTGCTTGTATGCTAGCTGTTGATGTCAGGGCTGTGAGCCACAATAGCATAGCATTTAAGATACCTAGAGTTCCAAGGCAGGTGTTGCCTGGTTTACTGGTTTGGATGAACCCCAAAGCGTCACAAATACTGTTTTTCCATATTGCTTTCCTAGATACTGATTCACAAATCATATCTGTTTTTAGAATATGGGGCTTTCAGAGCATAGCTAAATACCCCTTTCCCATAGTATTTTTATGCAAATGAAATAATCAGTTCCTTCTTCGCTCTGTGGTCACTGCAAGAATCCCTCTATAAAGTACCCTTATTTGTTAGGAAGGAAATCTCAAGACAGAAAGGAGGAAAAAAAAGATCTCTCCCCTTAAGCATAAGATAGAATCAAACATAATGTTTTGTGGCTTGCTAAGGTACACGCAAACTATGCTCTGTTAGAGCAGTGTTTCTCAAACTGGGGTCGCCGCTTGTGTAGGGAAAGCCCCTGGCGGGCCAGGCCGGTTTGTTTACCTGCCCCATCCACAGGTCCTGCTGATCGCGGCTCCCACTGGCTGCAGTTTGCCGCTGCTTTCCCTACACAAGCGAGGACCCCGGTTTGAGAAACACTGTGTTAGAGTAGTAGTCTCTGGATGTGCACAGGTTGCCGTGGGATGTATCTAAGTGGCTTTGACACTGTTGGGATAACTCTGACCACTACATGTGCATCTGAGGATAGAAAGATGCAGTCTACGATGTGGTGGTCATGGATGACTGCGTATGCTACTAGATGACTGCGTATGCTACTAGAATTTAGCATTACTGTCTGCATTTTAATTCTTTTAAATCTGATATTCTTTTCAGATGCATCAGACTGGGATTCTACTAGCATTTCACTTAAAAATTTACCAGGTACTAAAAGCCCCAAGGTTTTGACATTTGGGAATCCTTCATCTTCACTATCAACGTTAACAGCAAAGGATGATGCAGCAGCCACGGCTTCTGGAGTTATTCCTTCAAGATTAGAAGAAATGTCAAAAGCTCAAACTGTGACTGCACCAGAAAATACCCATTTATACTCTCTCCAAAAACAACTCCTGCCAGTAATATTAAAAAGCAAAGGTATTTGTGTGTTGATATAATCTGTTATAATTTTTTCCCCAGTTGTTCTTAGGTTCAATTACTGTGGAACAACTTATTTGAAAACTGGAATTTGGGGAGTGGAAGACCTTTGTGATCCTTCTATCTTGTCCTTCTCCACTCTCTCTATACTTTAATTTGGCATGAGGAGTTGTGCCTGCATCCAATTTTCAGACGTCACTAAGTCCCATTTCAAGTCAATGGAACTTAGGGCTTGTCTTCAATACAGCTGCTGGTTGATCTAAGCTATGCAATTTGAGTTACATTAATAGCGTAACTCAAGTCGACCTAACTCAAGTCTACTTACTGCGGGGTCCACACTACGCTGTGTCGATGGGAGCTGTTCTCCCACTGACATTGCTTCCGCCTCTCGTTGAGGTGGAGTACAAAAATCGATGGGAGACGCTCTCCCATCAATTTAATGCAGTGGTGGACAACCTGCAGCCTATCAAGATAATCTGATTGCGGGCTGCGAGACATTTTGCTGACGTTGACCATCCGCAGGCACAGCCCTCCACAGCTTCCAGTGGCTGCGGTTCACCGTTCCCAGCCAATGGGAGCTGT
The DNA here is from genome assembly GCF_013100865.1 of Trachemys scripta elegans. Lineage (NCBI taxonomy): Eukaryota > Metazoa > Chordata > Testudines > Emydidae > Trachemys > Trachemys scripta. The sequence goes on from NC_048298.1 coordinate 44,412,015, forward strand.
GGGAAATGGAGACCAGTACATCTCTGTGGCCTGCCGCTTCCTACCATTCCCATTGGCCAGGAACGGCGAACTGTGGCCACTGTGAGCTGCGGGGGGCCGGGCCTGTGGATGGTCAATGTCAGCAAAATTGTCTTGTGGCCCACAATCAGATTATCCTGATGGGCCACTTGCGGCCCATGGGCTGCAGGTTGACCACCACTTATTTAGCATGTCTTCACTAGACCCACTAAATCAATGCCGCTGCATTGATTGCAGCAGCGCTGATTTAGCTGCATAGTGAAGACAAGCCCTAAGACTCCTAACTCTCATAGGTGCTTTTGAAAATGTTTCTCTTAATCACTATACACTTTTTATATTGTTTTCCCCATATATATGTCTTATTTTTGCACAGCTTTCTTGCAATTGTTTTGGTAACCTGTTGCACACACTGATTGCCTTTGTGTTGTTGATATGTTTTAAAAATTGTCTTTGACTCTGAGTCTCTCAGTTTATATTTGAGTCACATTATTCTAAAGTTTTGACACCAACTCAAAAATATAGCTGAAGAAAAGGTGAACCATGATGCAAGTCATTCATAAATAAGAGGCTTTGGACATGAACCTTTCTTCTGGGATGGTGATGATGAGGATAACATTCTGGGTTGGGAGTGGCAAGGGAGAAAACTCTGACACAAAGATGCATCAGCACTGATTCACTTCAGGAAAGAATCCCAGCTGCTTCAAGCAGTGTCCGGGAGATGAGCATGGTGTAGTTGCATATTAGGTCTACTTGGCGATGTTGTTCAGAATTGTGAAGCTTCATGGAACAGACATAATGACCCTTGCTTTGAAATTGCTGTTATTAAGCTGTAAATGATTAATGCTTCAAAGAGCATGGAAAAAACTAAGACCTTCAAAGTCAGAATACTGTAATAAAAATAACTTTACTGTTCCAACAACAGGATCTCATTTCTCACTGGTAAGCAGTTGGTTTTCCAGTAACTTAATTACACAAAATGTAGAAATACAGAAAAATGTTGAAAAGAAACATACAAGACAATGAACATCACAAGAAGGTAATAGTGTTCCTAGTTATCTTCTAACTGAAGATACCTAGCATTTAACTTGGTTTTTTTCTATTTTAGGACTATACTCTGTCACATTTCCACTTAAAATTAATGATAATAGCAAAGTCCCTACTAGACTTTGCAGTATGTCTGGTACTTTACCCTTTTCAGGATAAAACCTCTGACTGGGGTAGAGTTCTTTAAAAAAAAAAAAAAAAAAAATTGGTTGATTTGTTTTTGTTGGGTTCTTTTCACATAGAAGGGGGAGTCAGAGTTGTGGGTGCCATTATGATGGAAAAGTCTTTTTGAAGAGGAGGGTTTGCAGTGTTTCCTAAAAACAGTAAGGCATTGGATTCACCATGGGTTTGTTTACATGGGAAGTTAGGGAACAGCAAGGTAGGGTATGGATTTACAACACACTAGCTACTCTATACTAATTCTCCGTGTGAGCTTAGTCCACTTTAAAGTGTTCTAAGCTAAACTGCCTGAGGGCACTCTTAGACCTCATCTGCATTATAAGGTAGGGCTGTGATTCCCAGCAAGTCTACACGTACCTGCGCTAGAACATTGAGCTACACTAGTATAAATAGTGTAGTTGTGGTAGCATGGGCAGTGGCAGCACAGCTTAGCCACGCCGACCATATACCCACTGGCTTCAGATGAGATTGTTCCGTAGCTGGATTCCCTGAACTGAGAATGTTCTGTCCCCAATACTTGCATGCTTAGGCCTGGGTTTTGTGATCTGCAGTGTCCCACAGGAGTACAGCTGTCTTAGCAGTTGATTGAAATTTGGTCTTTAACATAACTGGGGTTTGATCCATTAATCACTATGAGGATTGGGACAAAAGCCATAAACTGTCATTAGAAGCTGACTGAGAGGACTTGGACATGGGCCTGATGTATTTACAGAAACCTAATAGAGAAGGTGCAGCTTTATTTCCTGATGTGGAATGGGGGGAGGGATAGCTCAATGGTTTGAGCATTGGCCTGCTAAACCCCAGGTTGTGAGTTCAATCCTTGAGGGGGCCACTTAGGGGTCTGGGCCAAAATCAGTATTTGGTCTTGCTAGTGAAGGCAGGGGGCTGGACTTGATGACCTTTCAGGGTCCCTTCCAGTTCTATGAGATAGGTATATCTCCATATATTATTAATAAATGGGGTTATTCTTTGAGACACTTGAGAGAATCCTGTAAGCTTGATAAGATACCAGCCCTGAATACTTCTAAAGGATTTTTCTTTCAAACAGTTTTCTTACTAGTATCTTTCCAGTGGATGCTGAAATTTGGTATTGGTTCAGTCCTAGCAGCCCTTCAGGCTCAGCAAATGTGCTTCACCAGTTATCTTGGAAAGATTTATGCCATTCACAAAGCAAGGCTTCAGCCTGTTGTTGCATCAGATTGGTTACTCTGGGGGGAATTCTGCACCAAAAAATTAAAAATTCTGCACACAGTATTTTAAAATTCTGCATATTTTATTTGTCAGAATAAATCATGACAGTTTGAATTATTTTGGTAATTTATTTCAAAATATCTGTCAGCAAATATGTCTGTAACAAAACAGACAAAAAAAAAGATTCTGGTAATTTTTTTTTTTTTTTTTTTTTTTGACAAATAGATTCCTTATTAGGCATATTAATACAGAACTTTGTGTAATTCATTTAAATTACAATACAGAACTGCATTTCCTGCACCTGTCAGAAGAGTGCAAAGGCTTGGGGGAGTCAGGGATAATGGAGGAGCTGAGGGAGAGGGAAGGAGCCTAGGAGTAAACCTGGAGAATGTTGGGTGTAGGTGTGGTTTTTGACACCATCTCTGTAGGCACTGTCATTACTAAAACAGTCATGTCTAAATACCTGTGTAATATTGTATTGTATTACTGCTGTGACTGGGCAGGCCTGCAATCACATCATGAACATGGCCCTGATTGAGGCAGAATAGCTCTGATTGCCAACCTAAGATGTGTTGCAATAGCAGATATGTTCAAAGCGGTCTCATGGTCATCTCTGCAAAGCACAGTTGATTAGATCACTGGTTCTCAACCAGGGGTATATGTACCCCTGGGGGTACTTAGAGGTCTCCCAGTGGGGACATCAACTCATCTAGATATTTGCCTAGTTTTACAACAGGCTACATCAAAAGCACTAGCGAAGTCCATACAAACTAAAATTTCATACAGACAACAATGACTTGTTTATACTGCTCTATATACAATATACTGAAATATAAGTACAATAGTTATATTCCAATTGATTTATTTTATAACTGTCTGGTAAAAATGAGAACATAAGCAATTTTTCAATAAGTGCGCTGTGACACTTTAATATTTTGTCTGATTTTGTAAGCAATTAGTTTTTTTAAGAGAGGTGTAACTTGGGGGTATGCAAGGCAAATTAGACTCCTACAAGGGGTACAGTAGTCTGGAAAGGTTGAGGACGACTGGTTTAGATTCTGTTTAAGGAGAGGAATCAGAGTACATCTTTCAGTCTCCAGAACCTGTTTTTGAAAAGGGTTCCAATACATTTCTATAGAGATCTTTTCATTTCAGTTGTATCTTATTTGAATTGTCCAATTTTTTGAAGTTCTTAGGAACATTGGAATTACCATATGAGATATGGCCAGTACTAAATGCTTGGGAGACTCCCAAAATGGATAATTATTCTGGATTAATTTTAATCCAAGTAATTTAAATATTTGATTTTAATCTTGTTTTGCATTTGTACTTTTTAGTTCTTTTTCTAAAGAGTGATTGATTCTCATTAGTTGATAACCATTAAAACATGTTGATTTACAACTAAATTAGAGTCTTTTAGTTAAATTTGGTACCTCTTTTTGCTTACCAGACAGCTACACTGTATCTATACACATTTAAGTAATTACATTGCTTAACATTTATTAGATGCTTAATTTTCCCCTTTTTTTATTATGGTAGGAAATGATGATTGATGTGTTTCTTATTTACTAGATTAATATTTTTACTCGCAATTTGTTTCAATCTCTATTTGGATGGGAATTAGAATTCAATTAAAAATGCACAAACAATATTTAAATAATTACGTTCAGTGTGCTGGATACATATTAAAAAAAAAATCAAAACATTTTGCATTTAAAACATCAAACCAAGGAGTATTGGCTGTACATTGTGAATTGAACTGATTGTTTCTGGTCACCATATGCTTCAAGATTTTAGTACTAGTAGAGCTCATCCTCTCTCACCTAATTTTTATTCATATATTGGAAGAAAACAAGCTTACCTGGTTTTTCAACTCCCAATAGTTACTTAACTTTAAATGACCTAGTCATTGAACTGAACTATTTGAATAAACTAAAATGAAGAAAATATTCTCTCTGCCCCTGCTATCAGAGACACGTGTTTAGCACTTCAACAAACTCTTGTTCCATGTGCTTGACAAGTTCCAAAGGTTAGCGTTCTTTAAAACTTCAGAGCAAAAATGTACTGTTTAATATTTTTAATAGATTATAGTAAACTTAGGCCTTGACGTAGGTTGTCATAATTTCAAATTTATTTTTAAATAGGTTTATTTTTAAAAAGAAAAATGTATTTAGCTTAAACAATTTTATTTAAATAAAAACTATTTTTTTAATTTAAAATATTGTTTTAAAAATCTACTTTGTCTATAACATGTCTACAGGGGCAACTTCTTATTTACTCCAGACATCTTAGGTGTGGTGAACATTTGTGAGAGTGAAATTTTTAAAACTATATGGTAAATTCCTCTCCACTGCCCTCCCTCTACTCCCGTATTTTCATATGAATTTGTATTTTAAATAGCATTCATTTTATTAATACACGCACATATGTATTAAAGGATCATTAAAGTTACACCATTAAAGGATCATTAAAGTTGCAAAGTTAGATAATGCCAGAACTAAGGTTGTCCTGGTAACATTAATTCAGACTCCTTGTGCATATGCATTATGATACATTCTGGAATTATGTGATGACATCCTATTTTTTTTCTACAGGACACCAGCCTCATTTAGTGCACACAGTAGTCAGTGTTCACTTAATGAGCAGCTATTCAATATTTTGTTTTCTCTTCACTGTTCATTGTTTGGCCCTAGGCATTATTTATTGTGCACTATTCAAATCCTGCTCATAGGTTTTTCTATGGCTCTCATCACTATAATTATTTGTGAAGCACTCCTACTAATTGATCTTCATGATACTCCTGTGAGGTGAGGTGGTAGTAGTGTCCCTATTTTACAGACAGGGAACTGAGGCATAGAGAAATTAAGGTCAAAAGTATGCACTAACTTTTGGATCCACAATTTGACATTCCTAGGACCTGATTTTTCAGATTCTTTCAGTTGCAGCTGTGAGGGCACAGCACTTCTGCAAATCAGGCTACAAGGTCTCAAGTCGGGGATCCAGAATATGAGGAACACACACTTCATGCCACCTGTGAAAAGTTTGATTTAAATGACTTGACTAGCATCACAGAGGAAGTCTGTAGCAGAGGCATGGAGAGAATTCAGTTCTTCAGGGCAGCACTCAGGTATCTTAGCCATGAGACTATTCTCTTTCTGCAATTCTCTGCCTTATTTATAGGTTTTGAAGGATTAGATTTTTGTCAATAAATTTCAATTTCACCATGCATACGCAAACCAATGAAAATATTTCCATCAATGATAATCAAATTGTACAAAGAGGCAAACTAAGAAAAATGCTGTTTGAAAACTTCTTAGAGTTTGATTTAAAGATATTTGCTTTATATATTTTGACATACGATGTTGACTATTTTTTAATGATTATAAAGCTTTAACTTTTTGAATCTCAATGTCTGTCATTAAATAAGTGTTTGATTCTCTCCCACCCACCATAATTTCACCCAATTCTGGAAAATTTAAATCGATAAAAATTGGAAAAGATGCTTAAAATCCATAATTTTTTTTGCAGCTGTGAAAATTTAAATCAATAATTGGGAAAAAAAATGCTTAAATTTTGATGTTATCCACTGAAATTATAAAAAATAATTGAATTCTGGTAAGCCTACTCCCAATTTCTGCAACAAATGAGGCAGGGGTCCTGTAAACAGCCTCCTTTATTACACAGCCTTGATTGATCCCCAAAGCAGGTCCATCCTGTGCACTGAATGAGGCAGGCATCCTGTGGAAAAATGTGATCATGTAATTAGACTGTGTCATAATACAGATATGCAACAAGGCGGAAGTAAGGTGGCATGAGCAATATGACTGAGAAATTATATGTCTAATTATCTATTTCCAAGAGAGATAGGAGTGATAAGTGTTTGGCATCTATTATTATAATGATCTATAATAGGTTTCTTTCATATATATAAAAAGGAAATTAATTAGAAGAAAAGATTCAAAACTAAACCAGCTCTTTTGGGTCAGTGTGTCTGCTTCAAAATTGCATAAGTTTATGAGAAACGTGAATTTTCCATTGATGTTTTAAAACTTCCTTGTTGTTTAACGTGTGTATATATATTAGCTGTAAGAATTGACCTTTTGCAAAGTAATATAGGCAGAAGTAAATGCTACAGGTTAATGCCTTTAAATTACAATTACAAGCATTTTTATTCAATATTAATTTAGATGAACTATCCGAACCTTCCTTTAATATGCCATCACCAGATGAAGAACGAGAAGATGCAGGTGAAAACTGCAAGAAGCAGGTATGTAAAGCAAATTTGTTTTAATTTAGATAAGGCTATCTTGAAAACTGTTTCACACTAATGTTATACCAAATAAAATTGATATTAACCAGTTCACATGCTGAATTGCTGGAAGATAAATGTCACAAAGCCCTTGCTAAGTACTTTTTAAAAACTGTAAATAAGCTTTAGAACCCATGAATTAAATCGGCCCTGTAAACTAAAATCATTTTATAGGTGGGGCTGGTAGTGCCACCTTTTATTAAGGGTGCCCAGCACTTCCCAATAAAAGAACCTGTTCTCAATTGCTTATACTTTGCCATACTTTAACCACTGGGGCTGAGATTTTCTTTGCTAGTTGTCTACATCAGGCTGATTTCTTTTGTTTGTTTGGAAAATTTCAGCCAAATAGGTTCTGCCATTTTTCAGAGTGAAGCTAGGGAGAAAAACCTTGATTGGCCCATGTTAAAAAAGTCTGGGAATGTTTTCTTTGAAAAGCTCTGTGCTTTGGAGAAAGAACGTAAATTTTCAGGAAAGGTGAGAGGAAGAGGAGGTGTAGAGGAGATCTTTTTGCTGTCCCCATAAAAATCTTTGCAAATTTGACCACGTTACAGGCTTATGAAAACTAGCAGTTCACACATTCACAGTAGAAAATTTAGATTTTTTTGTAGCTGAATTCCCCAAATATTCTGTCTGTACTGAGCGTGTTCTAGCTTGGGGCTGAGCAGGACTCTACAAATGCAGTGCTGGACTACTGTAGTCTGTTCTGGGACTAGGCACCTGAACTGAGAGCAGGGAGACTGTGTGTCCTGTACTTTCAATCACCCATCCACCCCTGCCCCCATTTCCTCCCTCCGCCGTAGGCCCAGGCAGTGTGGAGGAGGAAACTGCCTGATTTGAATACAGAGGAGACAAGAACTGAGCCTGAGGACGGTGGGGTAGTAGATTGGGACAAGAAGCCTGGAGAGATGAGAGATGGGAGACTGAGACTTGGGGCTGGGAGGGTCGAAAACTGGGAATGGGAGAGAGGGACTAGGGGCTAGTAGGTGGCAGGGAAACTGAGATAAGATGAGGAGCCAAGGGGAAACTGGGACTGAGAACCTATGGGTTGGGAGGAGTGACGTGATGAGGGAGAGGAGACAGATCTGACAAGGGGTCAGATTGTGGGGAGAGAACTGGGACTGGCTGGTCAAAGAGACTGGTGCAAGGACCTGCTATGTGTCTATCAGATTGAACTAGGAGTCTTGGAAGGAAAATTGGGCTTTGGAGCCAGAAGGGACGGGGGAGGATAGAGGTGACTGGAGGCCAGGTAGCTGGAGATAGATTGGATGAGGAGCCGAGAGAGGAATTGGGATCAGTGGGGAAGGAGGCTGGGGAAAAGGAGCTGGGCCTTGGGGGGGTGAGATTAGAACTGGCTGGGCAAGAAGACTGGGATAAGAAGCCTGAGGAGTAGGGTCTGGAACTGGAACAAGGAGCAGGGAAAAGATGGACTGAGACTGACCATTTGGAGAAGATATGGCAGAAAAGGCCTCACTGTGTGCATACTCCCCATGGAGGCTGGAATGGAACTCAAGATTCCTGAGTGGCACCATTCCTCAGCTGTCAGCAAATATTTATGAAACCTGCTGGCAAAGTGTCTTATCCCCTTTTTGTGTTTCTCCTCATTGAAGCTGACAAGCTACAACTGCTATCAATTACTGCATTAGCTCAAGTGGCAGAGGTCTATAGATCTAAAGGTTTCAACCCTACTAATGACCCATGGCCTAATATGATGCCACATGGGAGGGGTTTTTTTTAGTTTGCTTATTTTAAAACCAAGGAAATGACACACACACAAAATGAGATTAAAGGAACATTATTACAGTTGCAAAGTCAAGCACTCAGAATTTCGGAAATGCAAGAATTAAGGGTGCCTATGTAGCCTAGTCTGACCCCCATGTGTGAATGCATTATGACACAGCCTTTAAATGTTTCTTTCTCCTTTGCATATTTAGATTTGTTTTTGAAGCCTGGTTTTTGATTGGCTGAAGCAAAGATTCATTAAACAAAGCATAATACAAACCTGTAAATTTTTATTTGTTACAACAATAACCTTATTAAAATGTAAATTACAAAATTGTAATTTTGGGACAAACCAATGAGAGTTCATGCAAAACATATATGGTGAATGGAAGAAGAAAAAATAAAGGAATCAAGGGCCAAGTTCTGTCTGCTTTACTATGTGTATAACTCTATTGGCTTCAGTAGGAGAGCTCTCTTCTTCAGCCTGCCTGTTTAAATTGCACAAGATTTTACTTAGGAGACAAGATCTTACTTTCCTTTTCAACAACTTTTTGTTAAAGGGACATGGGTATTCAATATAAACTATTTTAAAAAACCCTGTAACTAGAAGAAAACACCTGTTCGACAATGGTGCAGTAATTATTACTGTATTCATTAAACTAGGTGATGGTAGCCAAAACATTAATTATTGGTATAGTAGAAATGAAGCCAATGAAACAGAATATTGCACAAAAGTTAATGCCCCCTTCATTTTGCATGACATGGAAATCTTGTGTCAATGTTTAAGCCCATTGGGCGTATTGTCATTAATTTGAAAATTTGAAAATCAAAGGTATAGTGAATTACAAATGTGGAGGATACATGCATATCATTGGAGCAGAACCAACCTCCACCACATGTAGTGTTTTCAGCAAATAACTAGAAATAGATCTGAGTCCCTTCTTTGTTAGAAGCTGTGGGAGGGGACTTCTTGTGAAGAAATCTCCACAAGGATTCCCTCACAGAGATTATCCCAATCATCCCAGTGGGAGCTGGAGTTTGCCTCATCACCACAGAAAATTTGCTCCCTCCCTCCCCCAAACCTGGAGGATCTGTGAGAGACCAGGTCATCCATGCAGCTGCATGGCCCCTGTGAGAGTGCCGCATCTTTGGATCTGTGTTACTATGACCTCCTCTTGGGTGGGGCAGATCCTGGAATTTAGGGTGAGAGGAGATAGTTAGCACAATCTGCATACAAACTTTTCCAGGTGACTTCTGTGTTGAAATTTTCTCTAATTTCAAATATTTGAAAGGAGACATTGGGCCAGGATGGCTCCCCTAAGGGGAGTAACATGAACTCTCGCCTGTCTCTTCTTCCCCCTGATTTGTTTTCCTCCATCTCCCATAGTGCAGTCTCTGGACCGTTGAGAGAGGGGTCTAGGTAGAAGGCCCTTCTTCACAGAGAGAAAGTGATCTGTGTATTGGTGAACTCTTTCTCCACATGGATTTCAGAGGCACAATCCATTCCAGTGCCTTTTTTTAATTTATATATTTGAAATTACAGAAAGTAGACAGGTTGAAAATTTAAAATGAGTTAAGAAACCACATTGCTCAGATAAATCCAATCCAGCCAAAATAAAGACTCTCTAAAATAAAAAAATAAAGGCTCCTTTTATATAAACAACACTCAATAAACCTTTTGAATGTTTAGGGATTTTTTACAAGATTTGGTTACAGACCAGTTATTTTCAAGACGTCTTTGGCTCAGATTTGTGATATTTGGACAAGTTGGCAACTTAAGCTTACTAGACTAATTGTAACTGCTGTTCTTTTACTAATTTTTCTTTCTCCATACCTGCCTTCTTAAGGATAAATACATATTAGACACAACCAACTTGACAGAAAAAACAGCATCTGATAATCAGACTGACAAAACAGAAATTTCATTTCCACATCCAAAAATGAAAACTGAGCCACTAAAACAAAATGAGGACTCACATGGTGATGATGTGCAATTAAATCCAAAACTTTGGGAAGAAAGATATGAGAAAATGTGGGTTGAAAATGAGAAAAGGGAAGTGAAAACAAATTTTAAAAGCATTACAGCAGAGCTAAAGCAAATGTTTGGTGAAATTACCGGTAATGAATTTCAGAAAACTATGCCCATGGAAGGGACATTACAAGATGGCTTCAGTGAAGAATTGGAGAGCATTCATGAAGCACCACATAATTTGACAAAACCCACCAGTAGAATAGAAGGAAGAAGTGAATGTATGGACCTATGCTCTGTGCTTGAACAAAAGGAATCCAGCAATGAAAACGTAATTTCCTATGCCTTAAATTCCAGTTCTCATGAGCATCCCAATCAGTATAGCATCAGGCTGTGTGAAAAAGATAACAAACCGTGTACTGAACATATATGGAATGCAAATGAAGAGGGTTTTACTAACAATGCGGAAAGTACAAAAGTAGCTGTAAATAAAGAGAGGGAAGACCAAATAGCTGCTATGGAAACAGAAGAAAATGTGGATGGAAATATTTCAAATTTAGAGAATAGTCCTGGCCATTCACCAAAACATAGTTTGAAAGAAAGCATTTTGGACAAAAGAGCTAATATTCCAGATGTTGTAAGACCTGTTTCCACAGATGATAAAAGCACACTTCTTGCTGTAGCAAAAATCAAACGTGGAAAAGACTCATACTATTTTAAGGATAATATTCCCAAAGACTGCTTTGTTGGCAATCCTAAAACTAGTAGTACTGAAATTGAAAGTAATTTGGGAAACTCTCGACAATCTCATGATGAAACTTTGAAAAGACCATTGGATGAAGAACTGGAACAAGATATGGAAAGATTTAAAAATGAGGTAGGAATGCTGCAGATAGTATTCCTGGCTTTGGAGAAAGAGAAAGTACAACTACAAAAAGAGGTAGAGGTTCACCTGCTGCTGCTTCATTTTCATTGGTCTTTGCTCCACATCAACCATCCTGTTCACTTCAGCTATTCATCATTTCAGAAGGGTTTCTTATGCAAATTGGCTTTTTGTGCAATGCAAATATATTTCATATCTCTAGAGAGAGGCAGGTGGAGAGAATCTTCCTTTCCTCCATTAGGTGGTTTAGAAGATTTAAGAAACCTAAAATTTAGTTATTCTTTGTTTGAATTGTAGACTACTATTAAGGACCACATTCAGTTCTAGTGTAAGTAGTTGCTATTCCATTGACTTCAAAGGAAATGTACACATTTACATCGGTTCTCACTTTGAACCAAAGAATGAAAATAGCTTCTGAACAGGGTATTGACTAATCTTTGCATCTGCTCTGTTCTGTGCATGTGTATCTTTCATTACCCTTTGCTGAAACTCTTCAGTTTGCAGTGAAACCATTCTCTGATTAAGTGTTTTTCATTCAAAAAGAATTGTCTACACATTTCTGTTAATCATATCTATTATGTCTGCATAACAAACACTATTCATTCCTTCAAACTTCCTGTCATTAATACAGTTACGCTCTTCATTGCTTCATGTTTTGAGATGTAAATTGTATTTCAATTTTAAAGGGTATGTTTTTATTAAACTTTTTAGTAGTGAGTGAATTCATCCCCCCCCCCCCCAAGAGTGAAAGTATTCCCGCTCACTTGCTACCCTGTGTAGTGGAATATTATGTAAGTGTAGTTCTTTTAAAATTAAAAATACTTTTTAGTTCCTTTATGTGAATCATAGGAATACAATTTAGTGTACCTTCTGGTAAGAATACCTCTTTATTAATTCAAGAAAACAATGACAAAAATGTTGAGTGTCAAACTTTCTTATCCTAGGTAGAAGAGGAAAAAAGAAAGCAAAAATGTGGGGAAATGTTGGCAATGGAGAAAAGAGAAGATACTTATAAGTCATATATGCAAACGTTGGCTGGAAATGGTATTAATCAGCAAATGAAACAGAAACTTGCTATAAAAGGGAACCAATATTCTACAGTAGAAAGTGGAGAAACCACAGAAGAAGAAAAACACATGAAAAACAGTATTCCCTCCAAGGAAAGAGCAAAGTTAATTCAAATACCTTTGAAGGGGTAAGATAGTAAAAATAAATAATAATCTTCATTTATTTGCATGTAAACCTAATTGTCTTAAGTATTTTTTATTCTGTAACTTAATGAAATAGTCTTCCACCTGTGAAAACTTGGGGTACACATTGTGCTTGCTTACAAGTGACACTAAATTTACCTTCCTTCCTAAAAATAGTTAAGGACATAATTTGTGCACTGCCCATTGACCAAATGAACACATTGACCAAGATTTTAAAAAAAAGGTTGCCAAAAGTTAGGCACCTAAAATAGACTTAGGACCCTAAATTAGCTGCTTTTTTAAAAATGTTGAACCACCTAAAAATTCTCATTGACTTCAGTATCAATATTCAGGCCAAATACATTTTCAAAGCCAAAATTAGATGGGCAAAAATATGATGGGATTGTGGAAACTGGTTGCAGACTTAGCTATAGAGAGACAGTGGCTCACAGATTAATTTTTTCTTTTTTCTGGTTGAGTGCAAGTTGTCTCTTTTATAATCAGTAAATTTATAGATTTCATTGTCATTCTATTCATATGTGTTTCACAGGAATAAGGGGAGAGATGATACTTTTAACGAGTTATCCAGAGTAGCGTGCAGATGGACAAAGCTTGGCTTGCCATCACACATGACCAGTTCCTTTTAATTTTGCTGCTTAGTGGCAGCAAGGTTTTCTTAACTGCAACCTAACCTTTTAGTCATTTTTTTCTTTTACTGCTGAACTCAGTTGAGAGTGTAGGCAAACACTAGTCCTCATCACCTTTCTTCTTTTCTCCCCCTTTAAGGCACAGTGATACTTTTGCCCTGAGCAAGAGGTAGCAAGTTGTTGGTTTGCCTGTAGAGCAGACCAGAAGGAACACTGTGATGCAATTGTTGCACAATCCCTGGAGCAGACAGGGAGGTACAGTGAGTCACAGTCTACTTTTTGGGTTCCCCCTTGCTTTAATAAGTACCCTGTACCAAGTTTGTGCTAGCACAGTGTATTTCCGCTGGTTGCACCAGGATAGCTATGTTAGCGGGTTCATTGTGAGTGAAGCCAGTGTTCTGCCTGCTCTCTTTCTGTATCTCCTACTGTCTTTCATTTATGTGGGGGTGCAAAGGATGAGCATTGTGGAGGTTTTCTTCTCTCTCCTGCTACCTCTGATCCTGGTAGGTGATGCAAGGGAATAAGGGGGCATTTATGCCTCTCTATGCACTTGTGCATCCGTGAAAGTCAGGTCACAGTGACAACTAACAAGGGTCAGAGTCAGTCCACCTTATATCCCATCTATCAAAAAATTTGGCCACCTCTGGAGTAAGCGTTTAGACAAGGCAGGATGTAGAATGACAATATAAAGTATTTTTGTTATATTACATATAATTAATAAGAGAATTAAAAATAATCACATGGTGGATTGATTAAAAGAGTAATTTATAGAAACTAAACACTGCTTATATTTGAATACAAAAGTGTATTCTAGTAATCTAAAAAATATTTACAACATGAATTTCTTTTCTATAAATAGATGGAAATTTACAGTTTTCAGATATCTATTTCAACTTAACTTTAGCTAAAGAAATGGATTAGTAAGAGTCACATTTATGTCTGTATAAAGAATTCCATCACTATTCCTTGCCTGTACAGAAATCTCAGAAAATTGTTACCAAGTTGATCAAATTGCAGATAAGTAGTTTTTGGAATTGCCCAAACAGTAAATAAGAGCACTTTGTGGCGTTTGAGCCTGCAAGTAGCTGAGTCTTTTCCAGCAAACTATGCCTAATTTAAAGCATGTGAGTAGTCCCAATGGGACTACTCAAGAACTGCTTAAAGCACTTAACTTAAAGCACTCAGGGCCAGAGTGCTCAGCACCTGGAAGGATTAAACCCGTTTTGTCTAGAAGAGAGTTCAAGGGTGTTGTTATAAATACACTATAAAACATTGAAACACAGGAAAATGTATGACATTTGAACATTCATTTTTGACAAGAGAGAAGTATTTTAACCATTCCCTTCAGACACTGTTATAATACAGTGGTTCTCTCTGTTTCACTTTGACTAGAAAGGGCTAGACTTACTTATTGGTGGAACCTGAGCTGCTTGTCAGCAGTAGAAAGTTCACCAGTGGAGTAGGTAGACATAGTGGTGCAAAACACCTACAATCTCTGTTCTGTAGGAGATCTAGAGCCATCAAGAACAGTCATCATAGTGGTTTTGGCTGGTCAAGAAGAACGTGGAGATAAATCAGTTGGGAGATGTACTGATTCAGTGAATCTTTCAGTATTTTTAAAGCAGTTCTTCCATGATGAAGAACTGCAGTAATGCCACCTGCCCCTCAAGATGAATCCCCATTCCAGAGCATTTGTTTCCGTGAGCACAGAAGAGTGACATTTGTTCCTGCTGGGCTGAATCTGACCCAGGAATTCTAATGCATGTGGCAACATGTTATGTGTGGAGGAAAATTTGTGCTTAGACTGTTGGAGTGTCCTTCGCTATTTGGTGGAATCAGCTTCAGTACTTTATCATAGAAGACATTTTTCTTTTAAGTGCTTCAATGTTCCTGGGTATTGTCTTCTGTATTATTTTTTAATTTGTCTCTGCTACAAAGTATTTTATTTGAAGATACTTAAGTACTGGATTTTTTTTCTTTATTCGTGTTGAAAGTAGTAATTCTGCCTTGAATGTGAAGGATGTAAAGAAAAATGAAAACAAAAAGCGGATTTCAAAACAGAGAGGTAATCAGCAGATGAATTCTACTAATGGAAATCAATTCCAAGTACTGGATGATAGCACTTTGAGTGAAACATCTCAGGATGAAGGAAGGTACAGAATATAACAATGCTATATTTCTCATTTAAGACTATTAGAAATATAACTTATTTAAGGTAGAAATTAGCTTGAGAACTGACACTAAAAATAAGTCCTACATTAGAACTTCGGAGTTACGAACACCGTGGGAATGGAGGTGTTCATAACTCTGAAATGTTCATAACTCAACAAAACGTTATGGTGGTTCTTCCAAAAGTTTATAACTGAACATTGACTCAATCCAGCTTTGAAACTTTACTATGCAGTAGAAAAATGCTGTTTTTAACCATCCTCAGGAAGAGTAAGGTAAGTTGACAGGAGGGCATCTCCCATCGATGCAGCACAATGAAGACACTGCAGTAAGTCGACCTAAGCTATGTTGAGTACAACATAGCTGGAGTACAACACAGCTGGAGTAGCGTAACTTAGGTTGACTTACACCCCATAGTGAAGACAAGCCCTAAGCATTAAAAGAAGAGGAAAAGGGGAACAGAACAGTACTAAAATATATTTGCACTGCACAAAAATGTTTCTGCATTTATGGAATATATTTGCAAGACTCATTTAGATTGCTTTTCCAGGTTGTCAACAGCTGTAACTAAAATTAAACATTGTTGATGGAGAATGGGGAATCCAAAATAAGTGGTTTAAAATTATTTTGGACCATAAGAGGCTTTTTCCTTAATGCTGAAAGAAGTGAAAGAACCAAAACCCCTAGTGTTGAGCATGCAATGTTTGTTCAGCATCTATACAGAGAGCCATCCACTGCAGAGTGTAGTGAAGTGTACATGGTTTGGAACAATGTGAGCAAACATCAGTGTTCAGGCCTAGTTGTAAGAAAATAGTATTACTTTTTCAGCCAGCTGCTTAATACCTCATGACTTAACGTATTCTGGGCAGTGTTCTTGCCAGTCCACCCACTGCTCTCAGCTTATTCATCTTGTTGGACTGTGAGTAACAAAGCACCATGTTAAGCAGCTCTGATGGTAACTCAGCTGTGTACTCTGAGTTCTTGTCCACATCTCATGCAGGATTGACCATAAAAGAATTTACATTTACTAAATGAATAAATCAATATTTTCAGAACAAACATATGATTTTACTTCTATCTTAACATCTGTTTTCCAATATCAAAATTTATTTTTGTTTTCTAGACCTGGAGCCAAAACAGTAGATGAAAGGAACAAGGTACTGTAAAATAGCTTACTAAACAAAAATATTGCTTTAAATGTTAAGCATTTATATAGCACTTTAAGCACTCATAAATGGGCATGGTGTTTCACCAGATATGTAAATCACTGTCCCTTCTCTGACCAGTTTACAGTCTATCATGTTTGAGATGACAATGTGTGGGAAATAGTTGAGTAAATGAATAATAACCTTGTTTTTGTTATAATGAATGGTAATTTACAATATTTCTTACTCATGAAATTTTGTCTTATTTGTAGATTGGCAAACAGATGGATGTTGCCGATGATTTTGATGAATTAACTCAGTCTTCTGACACAGCTACAGAGGACTTAGAGTTGCCTACTTCAACCTACAGAGATGCTATGTTGCTGATAGAACAGCTTTGTATGGATGGCAAAGGTAAATGAGTTATGTTTCAATAGCAATTGAAGACAAGTGATTACAATTCTCTGGACAACATTAATGCTTTTCACCTTTGTGTCTTCGAATTCTCATTATAAATTCAAGCACATATTTTTAAATCCTAGGTATTTCTAGCTGTTTGTTCCCAAACTTATTGTCTCCTTTGACCATAAAGAAGGATACATTCCCTGGGAGCCCTGGCTGTCTGAAGCACTGATTCAGAGTAGTAAGCCAGGTGTGGAAGAAAACAATGTCCTCACTCTGAGTTTGAAGTAACAAGCCAGAAGCAGCTTTATTATGAGCAATTGCAATTGCACGGGAGAGTACACGTGGACAGGGATTCCCCTCCCTAGGCATGTCTCCCTTAGATAAACAATTAGGGCAAGCATTCATACCTTTTGTTACAGACAACAACCGCATCTTGTTTATACATATTCCTTCTGATATGTTACTTTTCTCAGCAGTGCCTGCTACAGTCTGTATTCCATTCTTATCTAACACAAGGTTGAAAAACAGTATCTCTTACAGTTTTTTTCCCACTCGCTTTCCACTTGCCCAGGCCTTGCCTTGAAATCTTGCGTTATTAGAGCTAGTGTTAGCCTGACTCTTGCTCTATTCCTAGAAACTAAGATATCTGCGTTCAAATTCCCTTTATCCTTTTCTCTACTTCCACACAGGATAACCCTCATAGACTGGGTAAAAGGGCCTATTCCACCTCTAAAGGGTCTCTAAAAGCCCCAGAGCCAGAAACACGGGGGAGGGAAATAACCTCTTAGAGTATGTCTCCACTGCAATTAAAAACCTGCAACTGGCCCATGCCAGCTGACTTGGGCTCACAGGACTCAAGCTAATGGGATGCTTAATTGCAGTTTAGACATTCAGGCTCAGGCTGCAGCCTGAGCTCTGGGACCCTCCTACCTTGTCCCTAGAGTCTGGGCTCCAGCCCAAGCCTGAATGACTACAACATAATTAAATTGCCCGTTACCCCATGCTCTGCAAGCCTGAATCAGCTGCCATGGGCTAGCTGTGGGGTTTTAATTGCAGTGGAGACATACCTACAAAGACGCCGCAGAATCTCCTCCCCATTCTCTATACATTTGCTGAGCTTTAGCTAGATATTTTCCTTTTCTCCCCATTATTTGTCTAGCTTCCACAAGCAGCAGACACTACAGAAGGGTCACCTATTAGCGTTAACACTTAAAGAGACAATGGTATCCAGTATTGCAGCAGCAGAGGGCTCCTTTATCCCATCCCCACAGCTGGGTATGTGGCCTCTGTAATACCTTTGTCAGAGGAAGTAGAGATCAAACTTAATATCTGTCTCCAGTTTGCACAGAAGTCATATAGCTTTACTGTATAGTCTTTACTCTATAGCAGTGGTTCTCAAACTTTTTTTCTGTGGACCACTTGAAAATTGCTGAGGGTCTCGGCGGACCACTTAATGATCTTTCCAAATGTTGTTTATACCATTAGCTAACTATTGTAAAGCACTTTGGATAAAAGCACTATATTAAAAAAAAGTAATAATAATTAACGTTTTTTTGTTCTACAAATAAAAGCACACAACTCATATTTTAATATTAGTAGTCTTACCTTTCTAATACGATGGATATGCCCTCTCCCCCGCCGCGGCAACCCCTGAGCTGGGGCTGGGAAGGAGGGCCGTCTCTCCCTAGCAGCCACAGCCCTGGAGCTGGGGAAAGTCACCTCTTTCTCTGGCCGCCGCAGCCCTGCACGTCCCAAATTCCCCCACCCCTTCTTCTCATCCCACTGCCTCCTCCCACCTACCCCCTATTCCCCCCAAGGCCACCACCTCACCTTACATATGTGTCTTCTCATGGGTCCAGGCACCTAATTAGTGGAGCCACGCCTACACAGCTCCACTATGCAGGTGGGTGGCCCTTCATTCTCTTGTGTGTGGCCACCCAGGCACACACCTTAGAGGGAACTATCCGCGGACCACTGGTGGTCTGTGGACCACAGTTTGAGAACCTCTGCCCTACAGTATCTTTACTTAGAACAAGCGATGACCACTTAACATGCCACAAAATTTCTCTATCGGGTATTACAAGAGAGATTCTCAAAGGCATAAAAGACAGTTAGGTGTCCAATTCCTCTTTATGCCTTTGAAAATCTCCTCCTCACTGTAAAAGCATGCATTTTGTAGTATATAGAAGTTATTGAATTAGACTTAAATTGTACATTCACAGTCACTGGAGGTGTAAAATGTTTTATGTACACACACATACACACGCACACACAGAGTATGTGTGTGTATAATCTGGTTCATACTTCGCATAATGAAATAATGAAAATAAAGTTTTAACATTGCACTTTTAATGTAAATGATAGTTTATATATTTTATATGAATTATATAGTGAACAGAAGTATTTTTAGAAAATATTTCTTCTTTGTCAGAAATGCAAAAGAAATCTACAAGCAAGTATTATGTAAGCATTTGTTATGTTTGTTGGATTGGATATTGAATAGTTCTGAAAGAGACATTTACATTTGTTTCCAGATACAGTATAGAAAATTAAAGCAATCTGAAGTGCTTCTGATTTTTTGCAAATTGAAATCGGCACATATCTTTACATTATTGATTTTCTTCACAAAGCAGATTCTATTAGTCTCTTGAAAATTCAAAACTTACTTCATGGATATGAACGATTAATAGACCACGAAAAGGGCCGCTATACACAGCTCTTGGGAAAAGTAAGAAAGCTGGAGAATGAAAAGAAAGAGCTACAAACAGTATTGGAAGAGACCAGAGAATTGAAATCCATGCTGGATCACCAAAAAATGGAATGGGAAAGCGATGTCAGCAGTCTCAAGTACGGAATCTTAAATTCTAATAAGCATTTTACCAGGTTACTTTATCCAAATGCAAATAACAAAAGGGATGCTGGAATTAGTCAATGAGACGATCAACATGCTTTTCAGTGTTATGCACATTCTTAAGTACTTTGTGAATTGGTCTAGTTCTCAGCACTTTACAGCATCAAGCTCAAAATTGTTTGGTCAAAAACTTATTATTTGATAGTAGTTCTGTCTGGAAAGTCTACCTGCCAGATATTTTCCATGCAATATTTTTTTCAGCTAATTGTTGTAACGTGGAAAGGGAGGGAGTGATTTACTTGGGGCTAAAGCTGCCCTTTTGCCTCCCTCTGCTATCTCTTGCTCAGGTAAATCTCACACCATGCAGTTTCCCCCTTCTTTGCTGCCATGCTGAGAACTACCCCTGTAATCCCTGTCACACTAACTATAAACAATCCAGTGTACACCTTATATGAAAGAGACTGTGTGGTGATATGCTTCTGGTAGAGTTTCTCAGTAAGGTCTGTTCCAGGCTGTTGTTTTTCCAATCTTCAGAAACAGGTTGCTTATTTACAAAATTAGGACTTTCTAGACATTTTTTATATAGGACCATGAGTACGCATAGTGCTTTACCGACAAATGTGACCAATCCCTGCCTCAAAGAATGACAGCAAACAAAAATGAGATGGAGAGAGTATGGAAAAATGAGGGTTCTTTGAGTGGCTCTGCTATTCCCACTTATGGGTATTGCCATGCCTAGTGGAGCCTAATAGTAGAACTTTCTCAAAGCAGTGTCTGTTAGAGTCCTCTCACACCATCTCCTAGCCTTCCCCGCAGTGTTTCAAAACATTCTGAGGGTGAGGTTTTCTAAGGGGGCACAGGTGCCCTCTACCACTTCAGTTCCTTCCAACAGCTGTGCCAGACAAAAATGAATCACTCCAGTCTGTTCAGGTCTGGGTTTTGTCCAGTTCTTACTATCTTGATAATTGTTTAGTGATAACCATAGGCTGGGATTTTTGGCGGGGGGGGGGGAGCATTGCCCCCCCAAACTGAATATGTCACAGAGGCAACGCATGGGGGGAGCATCCAGATTTCTCCCTTAGCCCTGCTTCCTTCCCACGAAGGAACATTGGGAGGGCAGGGGGTGAGCAGGGACAGTTTGCCCATGTAGGTTGTGTAAGGGGAGGACAGAGAGCAGCTCCTGTTGACTCACTGCACAGTCCACTTGGGGAAACTGACCAGCAGGCACAGAGCGCCTGGCAATGCTGCTTGTCCCCTCTCCCTCATCCCCCTAAGGGGGCACAGAGGAATGTTGAGGGGGTTCAGCTAGGTGTTCTCTGCTAGCAGGTAAGTTTCGCCTTCATGATCTGTGTAAGGGGAGGGCAGGAAAGCAGCGACCCAGGAGAACCAGGCGGCACAGCTGCTTCCACAATGTACAGCCCAGGTGAGTGACAGAGTGAATTACTCTTGGGAGAATTGGAATTCTGCGCCTGGCTCAGCTGCTGGGGGGCAAGAATGGGGGGCATTGGGACTTCCTCTTCCCCTTGAGCAGCTGGGGCCAGGTCAGACCCACCGCAGGAAGCGCTGCATCCCTCCCCCACTTCCTGCCCATATCACTCCTCAGTCACAAGAAGGAGGGGTCACTGTATGGGGAGCTGCCCCCATGTCCGCACAACCCCCTTGCATTCACACACACACACACACACACACACACACACACACACACACACACACACAACCTCCCCCACTGAACCCCTTGCCCCGTCGAGCCACCCTCCCTGCACTTGAATCCCTATCCCACCAAGCCTCCCCCCCCGCATCCAGAACCAGAGCCCCCCCACTGATCCCACCCCCCATCCAGATCCCCTGCCGAGCCTCACCCCCCAGCCTTTGTCCCCACCCCCACCCCCCCCAATATAGAAGTCAAACTATGCCTATGGTGATAAGTATAGTTAGTTGTTAGTTCAGTTCTGGGTTATGGTGGAACCGAAGAGAAAGAAGCTGGGTTTCAAGCCCAGCTGTCCTCCCAGCATCAGATAACCACATTCAGTGTCTGAAAGGCTTGGGAGACAACCTCTTTCCTTCTGGGTGTTCCATCTGCTGGACTTTCACGCCCAGAGCTCTGGATGAGAGGCACAACAGATTACAACTGCTGCTCCTTAAGGGCCCCTTGAGGCCAAACCATCCAGTTGCAGAAATGTGTTGGATCTAAGGTCTAAGAGGCCAGTCTTGGCTCCCGTGACTTTCTGCAGCAAACTGAAGAACTTTAAGGGCTCCAGGAAATCTGTTCCAGCTGTGTCAGTTCTAAGGAAGAAAGCAAGGGTGAAGACAAGCACAATTAGCAATGACAGATCCGTCAAGGTCAAGGAAGATCAAACTTTGGGCTTCCACCTGAGCAGTATCTCTTGACTATAGATCTGAATAGTATGGATTTTGGGGTAGGGGAAGGTAATTTTGTTTTTGTTACTGTTCACATAAATAGCCTGTTTTTAGAAGTTGATTTTTGTGTAACAGATAAGTATTAGTATTTAAAAGGACTCTTCAGTTTGATCCCAAATTTGGCATACTTTTGTTTTTCTTTTCTATTTACCAAATCTTTATACACTGTTTATTTTCATAACAAATATTTGAATGTTGGGCTTTTTAAAATAAAATGACAACTAAATGAATACCAGATCTACATTCATGAGCAGCTGTAGTCTAGCAGAGTTACAGTAAGTATGGCATTGAACCCTTTATCTTTGAAGTTCAGACTCATATGTTGCATGTCAATGTTTTTTATCACGGGACACTTTGTCTTTCTTACTATTTGTAAAGTTTGGAGTTCAAACTCCGAAATATGAATCGCTTATGTATTAGTAGTTACAAATACTTGGAAAATCGTTAGCATGATTTTAAAGCAACCATTTCCTCGTATACAATCAGATTTTTCCTGTTGTGTATATGATTTGTGATATTGGTTAAAATATCTAAAAAGTCACCCAATACTCAAATGCTTATTATTCATGTCATGGGAACAAGGAAACATACCATGCATTGTTTTTTTCGTTGTTCTCTGTCTCTACATGTATAGATAATTGGATTCAATTATCAGAAAAGAAAAAAATAAAATTGCTAAACTCTCCTCAAGGCCTTCGTTCTCTGTTAACCTAAAAATTAAATCGATGTTATACCTTAAGGTTCAATTACATGTGTTTAAAAAAATTCTTGTCATTTTTATCACATTAAGCTTGAAGCTTATGCTGATTAACTAGCAAGACTTTTCTAAACTTATTTTAGATTATTGGCTTCATTCTTTAAGTACACTCCATTATGGGGCGGGGGGGAAACCTTTGCAGAGGAGAAAACATTCTGCTTACTTACTACAAGGTGTGCAGTCAGTTTATTTATACAAAAGTCATGTTTAAAATCTTACCCCTTTTCCTTAGACACTTACTTCACTGGTAGTATTACTTATACTTACTATTTGGAACTCCTAGTGAATATTACAGGTTCAGGGTAAAGATATTTAGTTTAAGGCAGCTGCCAAGTTTTACCTTAATTAGATTCAGTGGGCCATATCTTCAACTATAATAAAGTGTCATAGCTCCACTGATTTACACTAGCTTGAGAATCTGGCCATATGTTTTATTTCTAAGTTAATTGCTCTGTTATAATATGCTTTGTTCCATATTATTAGTAGAATGACTCAACATTTTGGATAGTACCTTTTTGGAAGGGGGCAGGAAGAATCCCTTCCTTTCTCACCTCCATGGTTTGGGATAAGATATAGGATTTAGCCCTTATGGCATTGAAGATACTTAAAATTAAATACATACTTTGATTAAGGCATTGTGTTCATGATGTAAAGAAAAATGTTTTATAACTTTATAACTTTATAACCAAATATTGTGTTGTTTTAGTTGGTTATAAAGCTTATATACTGGTGAGTTTGTATGTTATGTATCTTCATCAAAACTTTTGTATAGCTGGCACCTCTGAATGAGGTTACAATTTGCTTTAAGAGTCACAAGATAAGAATTGAAGGATTTTAAAAATGTGCTTCTTCTGTTTGTTTATTCTTCAAGCTACATACTGTGGAATATTTCTCTTTACCAAATTTTTAAGTGGGCTAAAATATCAACAGCTGAAATTCATGATGGGTACAAGCATGTTCCAGGGTTTTGGTTTTAAAATAATGTTGTGTTAAATACCAGGTTTACTTTGAAACAAGAAGAAGAAAAGAGAATGAGTGCAGAAATGCTGTATGAAAAAAACAGAGAACTGCTTAGAAAGAAAGAAGATCAGTACTGTAAAGAGATGGAGGAGAAACAACAGCTTGAGCTAACCCAAAGGAGTCTAGAAATGGAGTTGAGAACATTGAGAAATCACTTGAAACAGGTTATTATTTATTAAATCTTAAGATATGTAATTCAACACAATTTTCTTGTATATGTTTCTTCCCATTTGTTTTAATTCAGCAGTATTGTTCTAATACGTTTTAAGATATGGATTTTAAAATATAAAGTCAAACATTTACAATGACAGTATATAATTCTCTACGTGCATGCTCATGAAACTACGATTCTCTTTCAAGAGCTGGCTCTGCAGATTCCAGCATTCAGTAGCATATGCATTCTCAGAATATGCTGCTTCTACAGATCTACTCCAAGTTGTTTTTTATGTTTCTCAGACTGATCATATTGTTAATTGAAAATAAGCATAAAAGGGACTGTTGTCCCAGCAACCCTCAGTTTCTGTTATCTGACAACAATCCTGATCTGTGGGGAGGCTTATTCAGACCCCTAATGGTCACTGCTTTCCAGATGCTATTGAGCTTGTGGTACTAAGCCATGTTAAAAAATGTGGATATGCCAGGGTGGTATACTCGAAGAACTTCTTAGTCATCTTATTGACTCTCTGAAGTGAAGAAAATAAATATCTGATAATTGTTCTGTTTTGGTTCTTGACAAAAATATTTGTCATTTCACCCTCCTTCATTGAATTTAGAGGAATGACAAATGTGTATCTTGTTTCTTTGTAACCTTATGATTGAGAACAAACAAGAAATTGAGTTATAAAGATAGGCAGGTGTGGAGAAATTTTTAGTGACATCATAATTAGCCATGAAAGCAAAGCTCTAGTGTTTTGTGATGTCAGATGAACACAGCAAGAGAGACAGATGCAGATATGGATGTATCGTTATTTATAGTATTTCCATATTTTTATTTTGCTATAATAAATTGATTACAAATTTGTAAAATTAAATAGAGCAACATGTTAGTTTACTGATTTTATTTTAAATTTGCCATATTTGCCTGTTTGAGTTCAATTTTAAGAATAATTAAAATACCTGCCTATTTTTCATCCCTCTCATACATTCAGTATGAGAGGTAGAGCTTATGAACAAACATCAAGAAATTAAGGAAGGTTTTTGTCTCACTCCAGGACACTCCCCGGGCCTTATATTTTCTTTTATAAATTTTTCCTGGAATCTGATTATCTCCAGCTTAATATTTTGTTTGGGAATTTGGAATAGAAGATCTTTAAGAAGCTGAAAAAAAGTGGATTTAAGAAATATTTGTGAAGACTGCAGTTGTGTTGCTCGAAAGTGGATATTCTCAGAGTTTAGAGTGCTAGGAAATTGCCTTTTGACTTCTGTCTGTGTGGATTGTAGCAAGTGGTCTGGCAGATCTAGAATTAATAGATGAAGAAAGTTATTCGGCCTCATCAAGAGCCCATCTCTTCTTTCTCTAGTCCTCCTCTTAGAGGCTCTGTTGCCTCTACTCCTTTGTGTAGAGCACATGTTCCCAGCAGACTTGAAAGCAGATTTCCTTCCCCTCTTCTATCATTTTCTATTCCTCCTGTGAGAGAGAATGCTCTTAAAGGGATTAATTTTCCCTCAACTACATTAGACCTGGGGTTCAAGAGGAAAACACCTCAGGAAATACGAGGCCTTGTGAATACTGTTCGAAAAATGGTAAGAATTTTGTGTCCCTTAGTGACGTCCTAGCTGTGAGAACTCTGTGTTATTTATACAGCCCTGCAAATCTGCAAATATCCACATTATATCCACAGACCATGTTTGCAGATCATGGATGGATGCAGACTCAAATTTTGTATATCGGCAGGGCTCTAGTTATTTAGACTTTTAAAATGTAAGCAGGGTGTCCATTCTTGCAAAATGATTCTTTATTCAATACCAAACACTGGAAAATTCGTTTACCCTTATTTGATATTAGGTGATCAAATTGTTTAATTGTAGATTCCTTACATTTTCAGTACCAAATTAGTTTTCCATGAAAAGTAACCTGCTCATCAGAGAGGACTGTTTTTTTTTGGTACAGCTTCAGAAATAATCTAAAATTGTCCAATTAGTTCAGCTTAAGAAGTCTGTGACAAAGAATATTGAGAATATCACTTTAAGTTGAAAAGCTCATTTGATTAATGTGTTCTTTTATTTTCAGAAAACACGCACAGAATTTTTGCGCGTTTCTGACTTGCATTTCAGTGTCAGTCTTCACATAATCTTGACAGATTTTTTTTTTAAAAAGCAAAACGTCATAAAGCTATGAATTCATGGTCTCTATTTCTGACAAATAGTTTTTATTGGGCTTGTGTAGGTAGTTGATACTCAATGAGGCACTGACTTTATAAAATAAGAATCATGATTTCTATAGTAAAGGATTGGGTATCTCAAATATGATTATTAAGCTATTTAAACACTCGTACTGTATTTATGCAGTGTGTACTATTCAACTGTCTGCACATGATCTTTTCACTAGGCTTGACCTACTTATAACCTTCATTGTTGAAATGTATTTAACATTAAGGCTTCTTTACCATTGAACATTCTTAATTCAGCCTGCATACCAGCTTATCCTCAAAACATGATAGTAATTCCCCATTGTGACTTTTAGGCCTTGTCTTCTCGAGAGAAACTTACTATGCTAAGAATAGCATGGTCCTCCTACCACACTTGCAGAACACATCCTATTCTTACACATTCGAGATCCAAATTGTTTTCATTTCATTCAACCAACTACCATTTAGATTAGACTTGCTTTCAGTAGGAATAAATACTAGATTAGTCTGAACAATTTCAACTTCTATAGGTTTAGTGCAAATGTGGATGGTTCAGGTGGTTTTTCTGTTACTGTCCCACATTGCATCATCAATATTTTGAAATCTCCCAGAATCAATTGCTTCTGGAAGCTGTGCCAGGAACTGTATGATTGGTACCCAAAGGGCATATGAAATGATTTAGAACAGACTTCGTGGATGTTGTGAAAACTGCAACACTTCAGGACACCAGTAAGCATGGCTAGTATGGACACACTGAACTGTTTGTACAACAATTTGACAAAGTCTTGGATTGAGCACAAGTATATAAATCCCATTTCAGTGAAACACTGAAGTCCTGTTCTGCACAGCATTTAAGCATGTGCTTAACTTTAAGCACATACCTAAGTTCTATTGAAATCAAGATGCTATACATTTCTGAGGTTTAATGTCTTAACTAAATTTTGCTGTACATCACTATGCAGTGATATTAAGAACCTGACTTTTAGCAAGGTCTCAGTTAAGGCTTCAAGATTGCAAATGCAATTATTTTGTAT
Source organism: Trachemys scripta elegans (assembly GCF_013100865.1). NCBI lineage: Eukaryota > Metazoa > Chordata > Testudines > Emydidae > Trachemys > Trachemys scripta. The sequence continues at coordinate 44,439,312 of NC_048298.1, forward strand.
TTTCTGTGGCAATCAGGAGTTTAGTCAGCAATTGCAGTAATTACTGCAGGTGCAGTAATTGTATTTGCAACTTTAAGCCCAATTTGGGGACATATTTTTGAAAGTTTAGAGCTATGTTTACTTGTGACTACTTTCATCTTTGAAAGAAAAATTTATTACAAAAATCTGTTTTGTTTTGTTTTAATGTTTGGGGTGATCTAAATATTGGACGTTCTTTTCAGTTTACTGTTAAAAGTAGATCAGTTAAAGACCTTATTCAATTCTGTCTTTTCAAGATAGACTTCCATCCTATATGCATCCTAAGGAAGCAGACATAGTTGAAAGAGGTGTTCTTTAGGCAAATGTACAGAACCTCTTCATGTATGGGTGAGGAAGCCATGATGAAAATAACAATTATTACTATATCTAGTATATTTTTCCAATATTAAAATGTTTAAAATGTGTTTGTGTTAGGTTGAAGAAGAACGTAATGAAATCCAGAGACAGCTCTCTCAAGAACAGAGTGCCAGAGCTCTACAAGAGGGTATTTTGAACAACCATCTTTGGAAACAGAAAGAAATAGAAGAAGAGACTAAAATAACTGTAGCTAAAAGTTCAGAAGTAAGCAGTGTTCTGTCCAGTTCAAGTACAATTACACAGTGTTCATTATTAAGTGTAAACAAAGAATGTTTTGCTAATTGTGTTGACTTAAAATGCCATCCTTTGCCAGAATATTTACAATATATAAAAGTAATATAGTTTTGTAAATATTGCTATCTTTGTTTCACTTCCAGATTTAAAATTGGTATGCTGTGGACGGCAGTATCCACCAAATACTCTTAGAAAATTTGTAAAGTAAAAATGACACTTTTCTCAACTTCAGTCATCCGCTATTTTTCTGACAATATTCTGAAATGTTTTCTGTTGTTTTTTTAATTACTTTTAACTCCTGCTAGCTAGTGCAGAGCCAGTGAAGCTGAGGGAGATTCATCTGGATCCTTTTCTGGCTCAAATACGATCATATACTAGATAACAACATTCCCATTTGAGTTCCTTACTGCTGGCAGTGAGGGACAAAGCAGAATGAACACATCTATTAAAAATAGCTGTTTATTTGTAAACTGAGCAAATTTGGTACAGAAGCCACTGTGAGACCAACATGGAATCCAAGAACCCCATTTTTATAGTCACTTTTGAGAGTGTAACTTCATCTTCAAAGTAATGTGATTTCATTTAACATGCCTGTGCTTGACACAGTGAGAAGCTGTTTAACAGGAGCACTCCAACTTTTGGTCATACTTCTTCCTCACCACACTACCCAAAATTCTCAGTACAGTGGATGAATTATTCCTCTCCAGAGCAAAAGAGATTACATATACATCTCCTATTTGATTATTATCTGAGTACATTATGCTGTTTGGATGATTGGAAGGCTACGTACCTAAGCTTCAGTAATATGGGAAAGAAGAGAGAAGGAAGGAAAATGAAGGATACATGGAAAAGCCACACTTTAATGCCAAGATAATACATAAAGTTAAAAGCTATAGGATATATATTCAAATAGAAGTCAGAGAAGGAAATAATAAATCGGGAAGTAAAAACACAATGAATCAGGAGAGCTAGGTTCTGTTGCTGATTCTGCAAATGGGATAACAAGCCTAAACCACATTTTTAAAGGAATATAAAGACAAACTCATATACACTAAAGCATACATGTACTCAGTAACACTGTAATATATTTGAAAGGCTTTAGATTTAAAATATTTAAAGGCTTTGTTTATATTATTGTTGATATAAAAAAGAAACTTGAATGTGGCTTACTGATTTGGTTGCTGAATAGTATCTTACAGTTCCAGTGAGTTCATCCACTAAAAGATAACGTGGGTTCCGAGCCTTTTCAGCCAATTAGATTGTAGTTTATAAAGCTATTTTAAGTAAGTCAAGGTTGATTATTAGAAAACATCAAAATGCATGTTTGGTCTCAGTTTTTTTAAATTTAACTCCTCTCCCTTCCTTCCCCCCTCTCACCTCTATGTTTATATGTTCTCAATTACTCAGGTACCTGATAATCAGAGAGAAAAGGATCTGTTACACAAAAATCAGATACTGCAAGATGAAATTGCTATACTAAGACTAGAGCTTGATCAAATAAGAATTCGGCACCAGGAGGAAGAAACCAAATATTTAGAAGAAAATGAGGTCTTGCGAGAAAAAAATGAAGATCTTAGGAAGGAGCTAAAACTCAATGAGGAGGCTTTGACACAAACAGTTTTTCAGTATAATGGACAGCTGAATGTATTAAAGACAGAATCTGCAATGTTAACTTCCAAAATAGAGCATGCAAAAGAAAATAAAGATAGACTGGAGACAGAGATGGAATCATTCCGTTCCCGTTTGAACTCTGCTGTTCAAGAACTTGAATGCTGTCGAAAATCAAAAAGTGATGTTGAGCGAACACTACAAAGAGAGCATGATGAATGGCTTCGTTTGCAAGACAAGCTCAATCATGACCTGTCCAATCTGCGAGACAGCAATACTATCTTGTCTCAACAGCTTAGTAAAGTTGAAACTAAAGCTAACAGTCTAGAAAATGAACTTCATCATGTAACACACACACTTAGAGAAAAAACTTTGCTTTTAGAAAGTACTCAAAGAGATCTAAGTCATGCACAATGTCAGGCAAAGGAACTTGATCATGCTCGACAAATTGAGAAGGATCAAATGAGCAAATATATTGTAAAACAGGAATCTATGCAAGAACGATTGGCACAGCTTCAAAGTGAAAACATCTTACTCCGGCAGCAATTGGAAGATATGCAAAACAAGGGGATCATCAAAGAAAAAGTAGTGAGTGATGTCCAAGATAGATTTAGTGATATATTCAGTAAACTTAGAGCTGATACTGAAAAGCAAGTTCATATGATGGAAGAGAGAAATAAGGAATTAATCACAAAATGTAATAATTTAAGGGAGCAAGTCTTTAAATACGATACAGAGAAAGTAGAAAGAGAGGTAAGTGTAAAAATTTCAAACAGTGATTTGAGTTTTACCATTTATTCACTGAAGGTCCCATAACAAAGTTTAAAATTTACCCCTGTAAAATTTTGAAATACACCAGCTGGAAAAAATAATTGTGTAATTTACTTACAGGGGAATGCACTTATCTGTTTCGTACTTGGAATAGTAATAGCTTGTGGCAAATAAATCCATCTCTGTTTTTCCTCACCTATGTATTCTGCTCAGAAGAATGAGCAATGACTTCCGAATTCAGACTATTCAAGGATAAACCACTTTGTCTACAAGTGTGATCTCCTTTCAGTTTTTACCTAGTGGAATTTGTGCATCATGGAATGGAAAGTAAAACTTTCCAACAGTTCAAGAAATTCCATACAGCATTAGACTGGAGTGGTATGGAACAAAGGAAAGCCATAGAGGCAAAAGATTAGAAGAGAGGAAGTGGGAAATAAGTGAGTCAATAGGACTGTGATAAATGAAGGGGCGGGGTGGGAGATAGATTCATTTTATGGACACCCAGCCAGCCAGTAGCTATAAAATCGCTCTTAGTAGCTGTTCTCTAAGTGCTCTACCTGTAAAGGGTTAAAAAGTCTCACTGCTATACATAGGTAAAAGGAAGTGAGTGGGCACCTGGCCAAAAGAACCAAGGCTAGAACTTTTGTAAAATTGAAACAAGACTGCCTTTTTGTCTGTCTATTGTTGTTCTCGGGGAGAGGACTTATGCTGTGAGAAGCTTGGGCCAAGTATAAAAATCATCAGTATCATACCTAGAAACTACTCATCTAAAACCCCAGATATGTAAATAGATCAGGAAATGTCTAGGAAGACGCAATTAGGGTTATCCCTTTTATTTCTTTATGACTTGTGGACTCCTCTATGCTAACCCCAGATGCTTTTGTTTTGCTTGTAACCTTTAAGCTGGACCTCAGGAAACCTATTCTTGATGCTTAATCCTTGTAGTTGTTGTGTTTTTTTTTTTTTTAATCTAGCAAAAGCCTAAATTCCTAGATGTATTTTCTTTTCTTTTTTATTAATAAAATGTACCTTTTTCGAGAACAGAATTGGATTTTTGTGTCCCAAGAGGTTTGTGCATGTTTTTTTTAATTAGCTGCTGGCAACAGCTGATTTATTTTGGTTTTTTTTCTCAGCTCTTTCCCGGGGTGGTGGGCCGGGTGTGTGTGTAAGGACTTGAGGGTACCCCACAGTAAGGAATTCCCAAGTGCGCCTTACTGGGCTGTCAAAGGGGTTCTGCACTTGGGTGGTGGCAGCATCTACCCATCCGAGCTCAGAGAAAAGCTGTAACCTTGGGAGTTTAATAGAAGCCTGGAGTGGCAATTATTAATTTTTAGAGTCCTTGCGGGCCCCCACCTTCTGCATTCAAAGTGCCGGAGTGAGGAATCAGCCTTGACAAAGAAGAATATTGGAGAAAACTAAGAAAAGCAACAGATTAAGAAAGGGACGCTGATCACAAGGGAGAGTAAACTAGATTTGGGCATGGGTGGAAATCAATTGAAGAATCATTGGGAAGGGTGGACAATTGGTAAGAGACAGCTAAGTGGAGAAGAGCTGGCAATTTGAAATCTAGTCACCACCTTCAAAAATGAGTTAGTTTCAGATACTACAATTGCTCCAAACTTCCCCTACTGGGTTTTATGCTTTTCAATGAGATGTAAGCATGTTTTTGCTCCTTTGTTGCTGTATGAGAGACTGCACACAAAAAATGGAAAGTGACTGAAAAGGAAAACAGCTAGAACCGAACTATAGATAAAGTGCTTGCAAAAAACACAAGAGTGAAAATCACCTCTGTGCAGAGGCCAGCACAAGTCCATGTACCTCTGAGATCTCATTTAAGCCCTTAGAACTGAAATTTACATGATTGCATAGGCCATGTGCTAGCCATCTGCAGTGAGGTGAACTACACCCAGAGTAAACCAACAAGCCTGGAGGGAACTATTTTTTCCCTGTAATCTCTTTCTGTTGTAGTCTTTTTATGTGCTGCTTGTAAGAAGATTAGATACAAAATTTTCAGACAGAGTTATGATTTTTAAGTTGGCAATGTTCTTTCAGACATTTTCTCCTGTCCCTTGTCTTTTTTGAAAATAAACCCTGAATGTCAGCAATTCTTAGGTAGATCTCTGCCTTAAGTTTAGTGTTGCTGGGAAATTATTGATACTCTGAAATTGCATTTACCTTTCTGTATTATGATTCCAGAAACTCTGAGAAGGTCAGATACGTTAAGGTGTTGAAGGCCTACCTAATGACTAATTTGTCAAGGTTACTTTAAAGAAGAAAAAAAGAATTTGTAGAGGGCTGTCAGCCACTTTTTCCTGGAGTCTTTTTTGTAGGTCGCAAATGCTAATAAGTTAAAATAATAGATTCTATCAGGAGATGCTAAAAATAAGCAGAGTTACCGAGATTTTAAGTACAATATGTCAGTAGAGAGAGGGCTGTGTTGTTCTAAAATAAGCTGGTGGAAAATCAAGAGAGGATTTTGATATGCGACATACTATTTTATGGGAACCTCAAGAGGATTTTAAAATGTGGGGCTTTTTTCTTTAGTGGAGTGGGAAACCTAGAGAAAAGGATAGTAGAGGGGTTGTGAATATGAAGCAGTGACTTATTTTTTTGATAACCAGAGTGGTCACTAATTGCTCTGAACACTTTTGAACAATCTCAGTGTCCTGGTAAGGAAGATAATAAAGGTTGGTATCTGGTTTAAAAAAATAAATAAAGTGCTAAATGTCCCAACTGTACACTCAATCAGATTGTGGCTTTTATGCCTAAATGGATAGATCTGTATTCTGGTATATCTTTAAAAAATAAAACAAAACCAGACTTAACAATGAAACTCTCAGTAAAAGTCCTTTCGTACGTCACTGGAATGACCAAGACCCTTTCTTTTTAAATGACCATGAGCAGAAGATAGCACACATCCTAAACAGGCTAAAACATTTAACCTCTCTAAAAATGGCAATCCGCATTCATTGGCACCAGCTGTCCAACTAGCTTTGATTGACAGTGCTCAGATGGGAGGGAGCCTGCAGCTATATAGGCGCATCACTGGCAGACATGGTTGTTTACCATTTAATGCTTTCCTAAATGGATTCGTTGAGATATGTAACCTGACAAATCAAAAAATATATTTTAAATCCTGATCTGGACTCTTCATACTAATTTTTGTAGTTTTTATTAATACAAACTTGAAAATATTTCATTAGGGTACAGTAAGACAACTGCAGCAAGAACTTGCTGATGCTCTTAAAAAGCAATCAATGTCAGAAGCTTCTCTTGAAGTTACAACACGTTATCGCAACGACCTGGAAGACGACAAACTACATTTGCAAAAGGAAATAGACAAGATTAAAACCAAGGTATACAGGGTCTGTTAACTTCATACAGTAGTAAATCTGTAGTCGGTTCATTGATTTTACAAATAGTGAAAAACCTGACATGTTCTGCTTATTTTGACAATAATATCAAATAGAGTTGTATTCATGAATTAATTTAATTTGTTATAAATGCAAGATATTATGAAATGTCACAATTCATGAAACTAAATGGAATCTTTCTACATAGGAGTCTTATTTTAAAGATTTTGATAGCATGACATTTCAAATACAGATATAGCTAGTGTCTGTCTTTGTCACATAAAATTAGAAGCTGATTTCTGTTACTACTGTTTTACTGATGGTTTATCACAACAGTCACCTTGTGGTTAAACTTTTACACTTACCTTTGACTTTAATGTTATGAAGGGAGGGAGTCCCTTGTCTTCCAATAGTAGCTTTACTTTAACTATTATGGTCACGCTAAAGTCTTGAAGCAGGGTGAGGGAATGCAAAATTGGCCTTTTAAAATGTTAATTTTTTTCTTTAAATGTAAAGTAATTGAATAGTTTAATTGGGTTCTAGTTTATAACATGCTTTTGCTTCACTAAGCATTCAAGAAAAGTGTTCAGCATGATGTCAGCCCTCATTAGCTATAGGTAAAAATAGTTGTTTCTCATTACTATATTTTTCTTCTAAACATTGCAGAAAGTCTAATCTCCTATTTTAGGCAGAACTGGGACAACATATTTTATTGGCAGCAGCAAGAAGATCTGTGCACGTGTATTAGAAAGACTAGATTAGGGCATTTAATATGAGACTATCAGGACAGATACGATGCAAAACACAAGTTACATAATTTTAACTAATCAATTAAACATGCATTAATTTCTCATTCATTCATTGAATTTTGGAGCAGCATCAGTTCTCCAACTAATCAGTTCTGAATACCTTCAAATAACTGATTCTGTCCTCCATGCTCCTACAATTTATCAGTCCTCTCTTCTTGCTCCATTTATCCTCTAACAATTCAATTTTCAGCCCCCTCCTACTAAGCATTTCATCCTCTCTGCTGTCTCAAGCATTTTATTCTCTCTCCACTCTCTTTATTTTTAGGAAAACACTTAGCTCTTCACCCCTCCTCTGAGGACTGAGGCAGGGAGCAGGAGCAGAAACTCCTATACTCTGTGCTTCCGCCTCAGGCTGTGGTGGTGTGGAATGGGGCAGGAGTGGAAGTTTGCCTCCCGTGTAGTTTCAATCCTTTTTGTCACCCTTCTAGTCTTGGAAGTGTAGGTAGAGCTGAAAGCCAGAAAGAGTTGCATATTGGTACTAAAATCTAGCTTCTCTCCAGCCAGTTCCAAAGACTTCTTTGCAGGTGAGGAGGGACAGGACAAGTGGTTGTTGGCGTTTTCTGAGGAAGTAGGCTATTCCTTAGGCACATGTTGTAACTCTGATTTGCAGCCTTCCCCAAGGAGACAGGGGAATGTGGTTAACTATTCAAATAAGGGGTTTTGCCATAGAGCCTGAAAACTTTATTGTCTGCATTTGACATATCTGAAGACTTTGTGTTATCAGAATAGAATTTAAAAAACATAAGTTTACAGAAAGCAAACTAAAAATATGTATAGGATAGCGTTTACAAGGTTTAAGTGAATTGCCTTGACGTAAGATGCTGCACTTGTTGAAGTAATGCATCAAATCACAGTAACTGAAAGGTACAAAATTTTATCACTCAGTGATAAAACTTCTTGTGTATTATTTTGTGGAAATAATTTTGGTACCACTATGGAAACTTAATACAAGTCTTTTGCCAAATTGCCAGTCAGGCTTTATACAAATCAAATACTGTACGATTATCAAAACAGTTCAATCAAAAAATTCTAAACTTAGAAATTTAAATTGCTTTAACTTCTGAAATGTCAATTCAATTTAAAATCATCTTCCCACATAATTCTAAGCTAAACCTATTCTTGAATGCCTAGAGAAGCAAAACTCGTTATAAACTAGAACCCAGTTAAACCTATTCCTCTTCCACATACACACTTACTAACATCAAGTATGCACTTGATGATTCAAAGCCACTTCTCATTTTACTTGTTATTCACCAGTACATATAACTACAGGTAACTTGTAACTTTAATAATGGTTTACCTCTTATATTAGAAACAATAAACTCTTCAATTCACACTTTTCTCTATTAAGGAGTTGTCCATTTTGTGACATCACAAACCAGGTGTTCCGAAAAATGTATAAGCTCCAGTTCCTGTATTCATTATTTCTTTTTCAGCTATCATTTCACAGCACCTACATACAGTTTATGTTTAGAGTAGTGCAATGAGTAGTTTTCATCGTCTCAGTACTTTAAACACTTATTGACTTAAAATTATTTCTAGGCATCTAAGATGCAACTTGTTTTTGAGACACTGACATTTAAATAATTTACATTCTTTCATAACTGTGGTACATACCTGATAACAATTTGTCTTAGAGTAACTAAATCCTCGCTTGGACAAAGAAGATGCATGTTTATGTCTCTTACTTAACATATTATCTAGTTCAGCGGTTCTCAAACTGTGGTTTGGGACCCCAAAGTGGGTTGCTGGGGCAGACTTATACTTGCTGGGGCCTGGGGCCAAAGCCAAAGCCCGAGGGCTTCAACCTTGGGTGGCAGGACTCAGGTTACAGGCCCCCTGTCTGGGGCTGAAGCCCTTGGGCTTCAGCTTTGGCCCCCTGCCTGGGGAGGTGGGGTTTTGGCTCTCCCCAGGGGAGGTGGGGCTTGGGTGGGCTCAAGCTTCGGTCCCCCTTCTTTGGGGTACTGTAGAAATTTTTGTTGTCAGAAGGGGGTCACGGTGTAATGAAGTCTGAGAACCCCTGATCTAGTTTGTAGATAAATTCTTTAGCTCAGTTCAGTCTCTCACTTCTCCAGAAAAGTAGAAATATTGGATTATTACATCTATTTGTGCAACAGATTATTTTTGTAATATTTTCTGCAACCGAGTTTTTAGCTATTAATCTGTATACTTCATTTTTTTTAAAAGTTAACTCATGTAACTCCTGTTTTCTCTCATCATTGCTGCCATCTTCTCATCTTCATGCCCTCAGTTTGTTTATTACACCAACATGCTTCATCTTGTTTCAACTAAGATCTTGTAAGCTCTTTGGGACAGTGGCCATCTCTTTCTGTGATTGTATAGTAATTAGCACAATGAGCCCTGATCCCCTCTGGGAAGTACTGGAATACAAATAATAAAATATCAGATGAGTTATAAAGTTGTGCAGCAACTTTAAGGTAAGGATGAAAATTTTAAACGAGATACAGTGGGCAAGGAGGAGCAAGTGAAGCCATTCAAAGAGTGACGTGGTCTTATAAGATGAGGAGAAATCATTTTTGCAGCTGTGTTTTGACTAATTGGAGAGGAGTAATATGGGACTGGTGAGACCAGTATGGAGGATGTTGCAGTAATAATTGAGGAAGAAGATGAGGCATGGACAAGGCTTTCAGACATCTGGACAGAAAGGAAAGGAAATGGACCAGGGATTTATTTAAAACAAATGTTTATGTACAGGAAGTTGAATTTTCATCTGAAATTCAATAATGGTTTAAATATTTGCACTTCAAACGTCAGTTACCTTTAATTTGCTTTGTTTACAGCTTCAAGAATCAGAAGATCAGTATATTCAGTCTGAACGACGTGTTCATGATTTGAAGAATGCATTGGACAGTAAAGAACGAGAAGTGAATGCTTCTTCCCAGAAATTGCAAGACCTTCTAATAGCATCATCTGGAACAAATAATGCTATAAAACAACTGGAAGAACATATACAAAGGTAAGATAATTACCAACATGTTGAAATCAGGTTTTATTGTTTAAAATATGGCCAGAAAAAAAAGGACTTTTGCTAATACACAATTACAAATTACAGAATTAAATACTAAATACAATTTTAAAATGAGTTTTAGATTATGAAATTCATATGTAAATGATTATTTCAAAACTATTTCAAGTTTTGTGCTATTGTGGATGTAGAGACTTGTCTAGGAAAATCATATTGTTACATATTAAAACGTTTATTTGCTTTTAAGACTTGAAATTGAAAATGCCAGATTGGAAGCTACAACCAAACAGCAAACAAGCAGAATTGAGGTACTTCAGAAAGACCTGCGGGATTCTGCTTCCGTAAGTCAGCCACAGGCTTAACTTTCTTGTGAGTTTATTGCATCTATGCATTAAAGCTGGGATTTTCAAAGGAGCCTAAGGGGAATAGATTCTCAAATCTGATGGAGTTACGCTCTTATGAAAATCCCAGGCTAATATAGCCAAATACTGGGTTTCTGAGAATGTTGAGACGGCATTATATGTATTATTATTATTCATGTGACATTATATATTAAATTAGTTTCAATATGATGTATTTTATTATTAATACTAATGTGAATGTTTAAGATTTTAAATCAGACAAGTTTTCAAACATTCATTAGACATGTATATTGTTAAACAAGCTAAGCAATAGAAATTCCCTTGGGATTTTGATGATAAAATACTTCCGCACTAGTCTGCTGATGCTAAATGAGATCATCAGAACATCTGAATAGAATTATATCCCTTGTTTTATATGTTGGCTTCTCAGTTTTTACAACTGATTTCATGGCTATGATTTTTTTAATATAATATAAATGAAAGAACTGTAAAGGTTTAAATATGCAATGAATAGGGGAAGAACACATGTATACAAGGAAAAAATCATTTTTAGGTTGTTAGCTGATAAGTTTTTTCAATAAGCAGAGGTTGGTTTTGCTATGTAAAGTTGATTTTCCCTTTGCTTCCTAATATTGTGTTTAGTGATGTGCAATAAACAACAAAGTTGGATCCCTGTGGTACCTTCTGTGAGATTTTGACTTTTTGTTTAAGATCCATTTTTCTTCTGTGGTAGCTAGCTTTTCTTTTAAATAAAGTCCACATCAGAGAAATCACCACAACAGTTGTCACTAATTGACACCCTTGTAGGCAGTGTCATAGAGAAGTCAAATATGAATGGGCATAGAGATTGAACTGTCCACTCCACCCAAACTGGCAAAGCAATATGGGGAGCATCTTTAGTTTTCATCTTTCCGAATTAGCCATGAAGGCCATTGTTTTCAGGTCTAATATAGATGCATCTTATCGTACACCTCTTCCTCAAAGATAGGCCTTTTGTCACATGGTCCAGTAGCTCCCTGAGTTGGACTGTGTGGAAATTGAGGAGAAATGCTAGCAGAAGCAAGCTGTTCCAAGAGGAATTATTCTCGGTATCCACAGTCTATTCCAATCACTGGAGTAAGTGGGAAGTAGTTTGGGGGTAGGGAGAGAAAAATACTATTAGGCTTTTTCTAGACATGCTGTGGAAGAGATTTTATATGTAATGAAGTACCACCATATACCCTCAAGTACTGAGACACCTGCAGTGTAATAACAGGCCTGGATTTAGAGATTAATTGAATGGATCTGAACAGAGGCCTCTCTCTCTCTCTCTCTCTCTCTATCTATCTATCTATCTCTATATATATATGTATGGCAAATAACATAGGAGAGACTTGTATGTTAACTCTGCAGATCCACACTTCTTCTGAGTTCTCTTCTAGATGATGAACCACAGTAAAAAGCTGAGGTTATATTGGCTGTGAACTTTATATAATTTTTGCCTAGAATATTTGGTTCTGAGAATAGGGTATACATGCTTTCACAACAGTTACTGCACTTTACATAGTTCATAGACTTGTGACATGTAGAAACGTTGAGTCAAAATACTCTGTGAATGCAAATGATTGGTACCGTATATACTCAATAGTAAGCCAGTTGTTTATAAGCCGACTCCTCCCCCCCAAGATGAATAAGTAAAAATGGAAAATTTTTATGACCCATTCGTAAGCTGACCCTATAATTCAGGGGTCAGCAAACTTTGGCTCCCGGGCCATTAGGATAAGCCGCTGGTGGGCCGAGATGGTTTGTTTACCTCGAGCGTCCGCAGGCACGGCGGTAAACCTAAGTAAACAAAGTGTCCCGGCACGCCAACTGCTTACCCTGATGGGCCGGGACAGCAACTGGTGGGAAAATGTTTTGGAGGGGGAGAAGCTGGGGGTCGGGAGTAACCCCTGTGACCACTCCCGACATGACCCCACCCCTAGCCTGGGACCCCACACTCTCCCCATCCCATCCCTTCCCACCTTATCTGGGGAGGGCCAGGGGAGGATGTCTCTGGCCTGGCTGTCTGTCCCATTATGTCTGGAATGTTAGGGGAAATAATCAGTTGACATAGACATCAAAACGGGTATGGCAGGTATGTAATAATACAAAAAGGGAAATATTCTTTGAATATGTCTGACCATCCTTAGAAATTTTCACAATACTTGTTTGTTTCTTTGCATCACTTCTGTTCTGTAATTATATATGAACTTGAGTGTGGAAAGTTACAAATGTGATATCTTTTTTTTTTAATGCTTATATAGGTTCATAATCGCCTTGAAGACTTGATAACAGGCTTACAGACAGCAAAAATCAATTTAGAAGAACAGCTAAATCAGCAGGTAAATTAAGACACAATTCACATGGCCATTACTTTTTATCTCCTCTGCAAACTGTTATAAATGACCATGGTTGTGAGGCAGGAATGAAATAACTGGTTTTGGTTTGGGAGCTTTGTATGAAGGGGGGAAATTACACAATACCCAGGGGAGTTGCATTCAAGACCCTATTATAGAGCAAGGTGTCTTAGTATATAGGACTTGTTTATATGTTTCCTAAGAGCCATATTATGAGTTTAACAGTTCCTTTTTCTGAGGTGGGGTGGGTGAGGTTATGTGAGTGTGGTTGGACTGGATTATCATAATGATCCCTTCTGACCCTAAAGTCTATGAGGCCCCTGTAAACATGTAATGTTTTCATCAACATGAACAGTTTCATGCATAATGTGTTTTGTGGCCTATAGGGAAGAAATGCTTATGTAGTTAAGACACAGGAGTGGAATGTGGGAAACTTTCTGTTCTTGTCTCAGCTGTTTATTGCCATGTCATCTTGAACATGTTAGATCAGAGGTGGGCAAACTACGGCCCGCAGGCCACATCCAGCCCGCAGGACCCTCCTGCCCAGCCCCTGAGCTCCTGGCCCGGGAGACTAGCCCCCTCCCCCGCAGCCTCTGTTCACTGCGCCACCGGTGCAATGCTATGAGTGGCGGGGCTGCGAGCTCTTGCCGGGCAGCGCAGCTGCAGAGCCGCGGCCTGACCCAGTGCTCTGTGCTGCACGGTGGTGTGGCTGGCTCCAGCTGGGCGGCGCGGTTGCCTGTCCTAATGCTCTGGGCGGCGCAGCTGGAGCACCCCCAGCCACCGGTGCGCCAGGCAGCGCGGTGGGGGTCAGGGAACGGGGGTGTTGGATAGAGGGCAGGGGAGTTTGGGGTGGTGCTCAGGGGACAGGGATGTGGATGGGGGTCGGGGCGGTCAGAGGGCAGGTAATGGAGGCAGGAATCCCGGGGAGACAGTCAGGAAGGGGGGGGGGTTGGATGGGGTGGCTGGGGGGCAGTCAGGGGCAGGGGTTCCGGGAGTGGTCAGGGGACAGGGAGGGGTCGATGGGGCAAGGGTTCCAGGGGCAGGGCCGTCAGGGAAGCGGGGGGGTTGGATGGGGCAGGAGTCCCAGGGGGGCCTTCAGGGGGTGAGAAGTGGGGGGGTTGGATAGGGGGCAGGGGCCAGGCCATGCCTGGCTGTTTGGGGAGGCACAGCCTCCCCTAACCAGCCCTCCATACAATTTCAGAAACCCGATGTGGCCCTCAGGCCAAAAAGTTTGCCCACCCCTGTGTTAGAATGTGCCTCATTTTTTCATATGTAAAATGGGGATAGATAGTACAATCCCGCTCATCAGCAGAGTCCTGTTAAAGGTCAAGAGAAACAAGACTCAAGTCATCATGGTTGCCCCAGTGTGACCGCGCCAACATTCATAGAATCATAGAATATCAGGGTTGGAAGGGACCTCACAAGGTCATCTAGTCCAACCCCCTGCTCAAAGCAGGACCAATCCCCAGACAGACTTTTTTTTTTTACCCCACTTCCCTAAATGGCCCCCTCAAGGACTGAACTCACAACCCTAGGTTTGGCAGGCCAATGCTCAAAGCACTGAGCTATCCCTCCCCCAATTGACATTGATTCGGCACACTGATGGACCTGGCAGTGGCTGCTCCCTGTCCCTGTCCCGACCGACTGGATCTGCTCTCACAGGATCACAGGCATCTCCTACACCTCAGCCTCGCCCCCCTTCACCTCACGGTGTGGATGTAGCGTGGTTGAACTTGGAGGGGCGGGCTTGCTCTAACGAGGTCCAGCAAATCCTTTTGGAAAGCAGGAAGCCTTCCACTAGAGCAACCTACCTGGCTAAATGGACAAGGTTCTCCCACTGGGCAACTGAGCATACCATCTCTCCAGCGCACTCCTCTTGAAGTCTATCTTAGATTATCTGCTCCATTTTAAGTACCAGGGGCTGGCCCTCCCTTCCATCACAGTACACCTTGCAGCTATCTCCGCTTTTCACCCGCCAATCCAAGGTCAGACAGTGTTTTCACACGACATGTCAGTCCGATTCCTGAGAGGCCTCGAGAGACTCTTCCCGCTGGCCCGGGCACCTGTTCCATAGTGGGACCTTAACTTGGTTCTTTCTAGGCTCACGGGCCAGTCCTTGGAGCCTATGGGCTCCATCTCCATCTCCCACCTGTCATTGAAGGTCGCATTCCTTGTGGCGATAACATCCATGAGACAAGTGTTGGCGCTTAAAGCCCTGACATCGGAACTGCTGTATACGGTGTTCTACAGGAACAAAGTTCAACTGTGACCCCATCCGGCCTTTCTGCCGAAGGTGGTGTCTTCCTTCCATGTTAACCAGGACTTCTTCCTCACGGTGTTTTGTCTGAAGCCGCGCACCACTGGGGAGGAAAGGAGGCTGCATGCCCTGGACGTCAGACGTGCCTTGGCGTTTTACCTGGAGCATACCAAGACCTTCCGCAGGTTGACCCAGTTCTTCATCGTGACAGCAGACCGCATGAAGGACCTTCCGGTGTCATCGCAGAGGATTTCTAACTGGATCGCCTCCTGCATCTGGACCGGTTATGAGCTGGCACAGGTCCCTCCGTTGCCAATTGTGAGGGCCCACTCGATCAGAATTCAGGCATCCTCGGCGGCCTTCCTGGTGCATGTTCCCATTCAGGACATTTGCAGAGCTGCAACGTGGTCTTCAGTTCACACATTCATGGTGCACTACACCATCACTCAGCAAGCCACAGACGATGTTGGGTTCAGCAGAGCTGTGTTGCAATCTACACATCCCTGTGAACTCCTACCTGCCTCTATTGGCACTGTTTGAGAGTCACCTAATATGGAATGGACACGAGCAAGCACTTGAAGAAGACAGTTACCTTTTCCGTAACTGGTATTCTTTGAGGTGTGTTGCTCATGTCCATTCCATAACCCACTCTCCTTCCCCACTGTTGGAGTTTCCGGCTAGGAGGAACTGAGGGTGGGGGAGTCAGTGGTGCCCCTTATACCATGGCATGTGCGCGCCGCTCTAGGGAGCACCAGAATCGGTCCCCTACAGATACCACTGAGGGAAAAACTTCCAGCACCGGTGCATGTGGCACGCACACATACTTAATATGGAATGGACATGAGAAACACATCTCAAAGAACACCAGTTACGGAAAAGGTAACTCTTTTTTTCTATCTCTGAGTGGATCAGGAATTGTTGGGGAAGCCTACAATATAAGGAGTTTCTCCTTGCCAAAAAGCAGAGGCATTATTACCATTCAGTCAGTCTACAGCAACTTCGTAAGTAAGTGTAAGGGACCCATGCAAGAAATTTGCAAGTTTACATCATGATCAAGCATCCACAGTTTTACCAGGCTGTATAAGTTTGACTTCTTTTGATGCAGCCTTTAGCAGAAGCCTTGTAGGTTGGTGTAGGGCTGACAGGAAATCTGTACATAATATTAAAATTTGTGTGAGTAGTTGGAGTGAGTGTTTATATATTTTTGCTTCTAATCATCAATGCCTGCCTTCTATTAGCCATAGAGAAACTTCACCTGCTGATTTTTCTCTAGATATATAATACGGCATGCCATTTCTATCCACCAGTTCTCCCGGTGTTGCTTTTAGTTTTCTTTCTTGAGTTAACTTTATACTTCATATGATCTTCAGCTATGGAAGACCTCATTCTGGAGAGTTGAGTTGGAGTGGGCCCCTATGGGTTTGTTCCCCTAATTTTTTTGTTGCTGCCTCCTGGTCATAAGTAACAAGACAGCCCTCTTGTTATAGATTGTTGGATGGGCTTCTTAAGAGAGAAATTAGCAGATAAAAAGACAGGTACAGTAACTCCTCACTTAATGTCGTCCCGGTTAACGTTGTTTCATTGTTATGTTGCTGATCAATTAGGGAACATGCTCGTTTAAACTTGTGCAATGCTCCCTTATAACATTCTTTGGCAGCCGCCTGCTTTGTCCACTGCTTGCAGAAAGAGCAGCCCATTGGAGCTAGCTGGTGGGGGCTTGGAACCAGGGTGGACCAGCAGACCCCCTATCAGCTCCCCTAAGGTCCCTGTGCAGCAGCTGCCCAGCAGGCTATCAGTTGCCGGGCAGTTCAGGTGTCCCTCATCACTGCCATGTGCTGCTCCTATCCTCTGCCTTGGAGCTGCTCCGCGGTGCCTCCTGCAGTGTACTTAGAGTGGCATCAGTGTACTTAAAGTGGTAATACACATATCTCTCTCTCATACACACACACACGGTCCATCTCTCTCTCTCTCTCTCACACACACACACACACACACACACACACACACACACTTTTGTCTGGCAATAAAAGTTTCCCTGGAACCTAACCCACTCTCCCCCCCACACACACACACATTTACCTTCATTTTTATGGGGAAATTGGATTCACTTAACATCGTTTCGCTTAAAGTATAATTTTTCAGGGACGTAACTACAACGTTAAGCAAGGAGTTACTGTACTGATAATTAGGGCCTTCATATGTGACTAAAATTTTTATAACTTCCAGCCTGACAATAATCTTGACATTTGTTTGTTACATTTTTGTTTTGTGCAAATGCTTACTCTGTAGGTCCAAAAACAAACCATGCTGTCAATGACTGCAAAAGATACACATAATCTGTGGGAGGAGGAGCTGAAGTCCAGATCCAAACTTGGAGTTCGTCTATCTCAACTTGACAGGGAAAAGGCTGAGATGTTGGAACAAGTAAGTCAAAAAAATACCTAAATAATTTATCAGTTTTAAGCTATATATGTATTTTAAATAGTTATATTTTCATTTTATGTCACCCTTCTTAGTATCCTGTGAAATTCATGCTTACAGTGGCATACAAATTCTGTGACGTCAATTGACAATTTTATAACAGAAGGCGGAGAAACTCTTAAAAATCTGGAAGATTTTGTGTCTCTTGAGGGGTGATGTGGCATATTACATGATATGATGATATGATAGCCAGTAACTGTCAGATTCTCTAAAGCTACAACATATAATAGATCCACATTCTTGAGTGTATTCTCTTTGTGTTAGATTGCCAAGAAAGTCACATAGCTCTGTAGTTCTACAACCATTGACTTCACTAATGTGTTTTGTGCACCACTTCTGGAGAGGAACCACAGCAATCCCTTATATATCATCAGCTTTCAGTTTCACTGTATGCAGTAAGACTGGAGGAGTTCCCAGGAAATCTTGATGGCTGTCTCAGCTATACTTTTTAGTTTAAAATAAATAAAAGTAAGTTTCCCCTTATTAGTACTTTCTGTGCAGGTAAATTTATTAAAAATTACCATAAAAAATTTTCATTTTCCAAAAGTCACTAAACCTTGGAACAACATCAACCTTGATCCTAGCCACAACTCAGAAGGTACCTTTATCAACTGAGGTTTCTGTATTTTCTGACATATCCTGTTCCATACTCCTTTGTCTTGCCAGTTTCGTGTGAAACAATAAAAATTGTTAGAGGTTTTATTGTTCAATAAGGTTTAGTTGTTTGCTGTCTCAATAAGCATTAAAACATTTCTTCAACATGACACTGTTCCAATCCTTAGCTATCCATCTAAATTGGGATAATTTCATTTTTGTTCCTACCTAAGATTATCCTTCACAGAGTCATCCTGGACTTGGCTCTGGCCAAAATCTTTCGTTCAGGAAAGAGATTCAAGGACATTCACCAATCTGTTCCAATCTTAGAACAGCCTCTGTCTCAGTGGGATTCTTCTTGAGACTAATGAGACTTATGTCCTCTTCCACATATTTAGTACCTATAGCTCATCTGTAAATGAGACCACTGAAATGTTGGTTTATAGCCAAATTCCCTCCAAATGTGTTTTATATGGGAACACTGTGTATTTTTATGGAAGCCCTCGGGAGTCTCTTTTCAGAGTTGCCAGGCAATGTGTTGCAATAGCCAGGTATTAAGATTAGCTTCTGCCTGGGCAGAGGCTTCCATCCTCCCTCCTGCTTCTGCCATGGGGCTTTGGGTGCTCAAGCTCAGGGCTTCAGCCCTCCATGGCTCCAGCCGGCCCAGGCTCAGGGCTTCTGCCCAGTGTCTGCAGCTGGGGCTCAAGGCTTCAGCCCCCGCGGCTGCAGCCGGGACTTACGCCACCCAGGCTTGAGGCTTCTGCCCCACCCCTAATGCTGCCGGGGCTATGGGCACCCAAATTCGGAGCTTCCGCTCCCCACCCCGCTCCTGCCTGGGCTCGGGGCACCAGGCTCAGGGCTTCCACCCAGCGGTTCTTCCAAGGCTTAGGCGCCCATTTTTACGTAGGCCCTCAAATTGGCCAGGACCCCTACACATAGGTCCACTGTAGGCAGAGGGGCACTGAAAATGCTGTGCCTAGGGGCACCTAAGGTGTAAATCTGGCCGTGTGTGTGTGTGTGTGTGCGCGTGCGCGCGCCTGGTGCACAGGAGCCAGACTGTTTTCTGCAGCAGTACCTGTTGAGATGGTGCATGTGCCCTACGCCTCCTCATGGCCTCTCCTGAGGCTATGTTGGGAGAGCGGGGATGCCACCACACCCGTAATCAGAGCGTTCTTTGTAGTTTACCTCATGTTATTTTCTCTGCATAGTCAGTGAGCAAATCTCTGCCTTTTTTGTAAATAGTTACTTAGCAGTTAGTACCCAGTAGTTAGGCTTCCTTTATGATTTTATTTTTGTTTTTAAAGTATTTAGGACTTGGCTTTCAGTGCTAGGCATCGATGGCATGCAGCACTCACTGAGCTTTAAGCACTGCCTGTTGTGGGGGGGGGTGTCTCAAATAGTGCCCTCTACATGTGCAATCTTTTGAGTTTTTGTGAGGGATACGTTAAAGAAAGGTGCAGTATCAGCCATTCTTTCAAAAGAAGAACACAGTTTTCCAGAGATCTTTGCCTCAAGCAACACTTCATGGAACAAGCAGTGAGACTCTTCTCTGCCCCAGGGCCCTCATTATAGCCTCACTAAGGCTATAGTGGTTTTGGACAGACCCCTGGACTTGGACTCTTCTCCTGGGAGAAAGAGGGGTTGGTCTTCCTCTCTAGGTCTTCCCCAAATAAAGACTCATAAGACAGACTGGAACCATTCAAAGAAGGACTTGGCTGTAATCACCGCTACCTTGCAGGAGTCCATAGTGAGTCCTGCCAAGGATATGACATAACCCAGAAACTCCACCGTGTTCTTGTCACATTCACATTTTTCTGACTTGTCATAGAGTTGGTTCTGACTAAGCCAGTCTAGAATGATACAGATACAGAGCTCTTGATTTTCAGAGAAAATGAGAATGTCCGCTAAATAGGTGACCATGAACTGATGGAATATCCCTAAAGATTTCATTCATAAAATGCTGGAAGATAGCGGTGGCATTACAGAGGTCAAACAGCATAGCCAAATATTCAAAATGGCTGTCTTTCACTCACCCCCTTACCATATTCTGAGCAAGTTATATGCTTCATGAAGGTCTAATTTTGTAAGGATCTGAGCTAAGTAGAGTATCTCCAAGCACATTAATAAAGGGAAGAGGGTATCAATTGCGCACCATGATTTGATTTAGTGCCCAGTAATCAACGCAGAGTTGGAGAGAGCCATCCCTCTTGGCTATCAAGAATATAGAGGTGCCAGCTGGAGAGGTGGAGGGATGAATAAAATCCCATCTGGGTTTTCCTCTAGATATTCCTGGAGGGCTTGTAGCTTTGGTTCAAAGAGAGCGTAAATAAGTGAATGTGAGCCATGGATCAACCCAAACTGCATGATTTCCTACTGACTGCTGCTGCTGATGACCTCCAGGGATGCCATTTGATATGTGATGGGCCCTAAAGAGAGGGGTGACCCATCAATAATCTCGACGCACTCGAGAAGGGGAAGTCCTTGTGGAGGGTAGGGGTCCGATGATCCTTGACAACTTCCTAGTCAATTAAGTTACCGTACATACCCAAGTCAACCAGGGCCTCCAAGCAGAGGACAGGCATCACCAGGTGCCAAGGAGAAGATGAAGTGGAGTGGTCCGCTGGTTGGGGATTGTCTGGATTCCAGCAGTGCAGTGGCAGAGCAGTTTACGGGCTGGCAGAGTGAAGTACTGACCCAGATCTGGCCCTGCTGCTGGGGCTGGGTTCTGGGATTTCCTGACTCAGAGGGATGGTGGTTCTTGGTCAGCAGCCCACCACAAAATGCAAACATTTGCCACAGTACAGGCACAGTCCTAGAGCCCAGGATCACTTATTTTCATTGATGGAGAGGCAGGGTTGAATTTGTTCAATCTGCATTGGCTCGGGGTATTGTAGACTACCTGGAGTTGCATAGGACGGACGGGTCTGATTCAGTAAGGGTCGGGGGATGCGCTGCTTTTCCTGGCCTCGTTCTGTTAGTCAGCCATCAATAGTGATGCACAGATCAGTCAGAGCCACTCAGTGCCCCTGATTCATCTCTAATAGAATCACTGAGTTCTTACCTGAAGCAGTGTCATTATGCAGCCTGGTTCCAGCAGGTATTGGCTGCCAGGCATCAAAACTCAGCGGTGTATCTGGCAATGGGCCGGGACCCCTGCTGGAGGGCATGGAGCACAGACTCTGCAGTGTGCTCTCTGTTAAGGTTGTCAAAAATATCTTCCATTGTCTCAAAATGTTTGAAAAAACGGCTAAACATCTCCCATAGTAGGTAAGCCCACCCCAGAGCCTCTCCAGTAAGCCAACTAATCACGATTCCTAGTCCGAGAGCAATCCATGGGGTATTATTGTGGTTGCAGTACAAACAAGGTGACATTGATTCAAGAATCCCTGAAATTTGGTCCAGTCCCCATTGAACTTGTCCGGTAGAGGAACGTTGGACTCACAGATAATAGGTGTGAGAGTCGAAGGGACTTCAGCCACTGCCTGGGTTTGCACCTGGGTCGGGAGGCTGGCATTCCAGTTCTGTAGTGCAGTCACCTGGACCTGGATTTCGTGAGCCTGCACCTGGGCCTACAGGACTGCATTCTATTCTCGAAGTGCAGCAAACTGGGCTTGTTTTTCCTGTAAGGCCCCTACTAAGTCCATGAGGTTGAGTGGGGCTCCCACTGTGATTGTTTCAGAAGCAACCTCCATGTCATTAAGCCCATGCCCTCCCTACGTCTGGTTTTTTGTGGGCTGTTCAAACTGCAAGCTGTCAGGGTGTGTGCGGCCAACCTAGTGAGTGGAACAGGACTTTGCCTGGTGGTTGTGGTGGCAGTTTGGATAATGCCAAGTGAAGATCCATGGATTAGTCACTAGTCCAAAGGTGAAGCTGGAGTCAGAGTCAAGAGGACAAGCCAAAGGTTAGAACCCAAGTCAGAAGTCAAAGCCTAAGCTGAAGGGTAAGCCAGAGTCGTAGTCAGGAACGTAGCCAAGAGTCGGAGCAAGGAATCAGAAACCAGAATGGACCGGGAGACTGAGGCTGGAGTGGGAGCAGGGCTTGGAGCAAACAGTGAAAGTCATAGTAGGGCAAGTGCAACTGTGAGCATGGTATGCATTGAGCAACTGCTGTGCTGCAGCTGCTGCAAGGCTCAAGTGGCAGACCAGTGGCTCCAGTAAGTGCAACCGTTTGGAGGGGGCTCACTGGGCCAGACTGGGAGCCAGCCAGACTGGGAGCCAGCTATGTCTCCTCTATCTGTGAAAGATTCTGGACATTAGTTGGAAAGACTTCATCACCAGCAGAGATCTGAGAAATCGCCAACAAGCAACTTGTTTCCATCCGTATCAGAAGGAAGTGCTGGACAGATCTGGGGTATATACTCCAGATGCCAACACAGACATCCACATGAAGCTGTCAAGTAGAAACCATCTGGTGTGAGGAAACAAAGGCACCCAAGAGAAACCTTAAGAAGAGCTCTTAGCAGAGAGGGTAGAATAGTTGATCTCTATTCACAGAGCAAATGGAACCAGCAGCAAATGACAGGGTGGAAACAAGTCTTTTCCATTCCTCTCTATGTACCAACACTGGTGTGGGAAGGATGTAAAGATTGCTAGATTTTTAAAAGGGATAGTTTAGTTTTTTTCATCCTAGTAAAGAAAACATACCACTTTATGAATGCCAGTGAAAATGAGGTAGGATCAGAAGAGGCTAAAATAGGGAAAGAACAAGTTAAAAATTACTTTGACAAATAAGATTTCTTCAAGTCACCAGGGCCTGATGAAATGCATCCTAGAGTACTCAAGGAGCTGACTGAGAAGATATCTGAGCCATTAGCGATTATCTTTGAAAAGTCATGGAAGACAGGAGAGATTCCAGAAGATTGGAAAAGGACAAATATAGTGCTCATCTATAAAAAGAGAAATAAGGACAACCCAGGAAATTACAGACCAATCATCTTAACTTCTGTACCCGGAAAGATAATGGAGCAAATAATTAAGCAATCAATTTGCAAACATCTAGAAGATAAGGTGATAAGTAACAGTCAGCATGGATTTGTCAAAAACAAATTATGTCAAACCAACCTGATATCTTTCTTTGACATGGTAACAAGCCTTATAGATAGAGGGGAAGTGGTAGACATGGTATATGTTGACTTTAGTAAAGCTTTTGATACTGTCTCACATGACCTTCTCATAAACTAGGGAAATGCAACCTAGATGGAGCTACTACAAGATGGGTGCAAAACTGGTTGGAAAACCGTTCTCCGAGAGTAGTTATCAGTGGTTCACAGTCAGGCTGGAAGTGCATAACGAGTGGGGTCCCACAGGGATCAATTCTGGGTCCGGTTCTGTTCAATATCTTCATCAATGATTTAGATAATGGCATACAGAGTACACTTAGAAAGTTTGCGGACGATACCAAGCTGGGAGGGGTTGCAAGTGCTTTGGAGGATAGGATTAAAATTCAAAATGATCTGGACAAACTGGAGAAATGATCTGAAATAAATCGGATGAAATTCAATAAGGACAAATGCAAAGTACTCCATTTTGGAAGGAACAATCAGTTGCCCACATACAGAAAGGGAAATGACTGACTAGGAAGGAGTACTGTGGAAAAGGATCTGGGGGTCATAGTCGACCACAAGCTAAATATGAGTCAACAGGGTAATGCTGTTGCAAAATAAAGCAAACATCCTTTTGGGATGTATTAGCAGGAATGTTGTAAGCAAGACAGGAGAAGTAATTCTTCTGCTCTACTCCACTCTGATTAGGCCTCAACTGGAATACTGTGTCCAGTTCTGGGTGCCACATTTCAGGAAGGATGTGGACAAATTGGAGAGCTTCCAGAAAAAAAGCAACAAAAATGATTAAAGGTCTAGAAAATATGACCTATGAGGGAAGATTGAAAAACTGTGGTTTATTTAATTTGGAAAAGAGAAGACTGAGAGGGGATATGATAAGTTTTCAAGTATGTTAAAGGTTGTTATAAGGAAGAGGAAGAAAAATTGTTTAAGAAATGGTCTTAAATTGTAGCAAGGGAGGTTTAGGTTGGACATTAGGAAAAACTTCCTAACTGTCAGGGTGGTTAAGCACTGGAATAAATTGCCTAGGGAGGTTGTGGAATCTCCATCATTGGAGATTTTTAAGAGCAGGTTAGACAAATACCTGTCAGGAGTGGTCTAGATAATTAGTCCTGCCACGAGTGCAGGGGACTGGACTACGTGATCTCTCGAGGTCCCTTCCAGTTCTATGATTTTATGTTTAATGGCTCTGATGTGTCAGGTTGTCCCCTTGGCTTGGCTCTTTGTTTTGTATTCTGACCGAGTGAGAGGCCAAGCTGTTTCAGCATGGACACGTTCTAGATGGGTTACTTCCTGTATCATAATGTATCATAATGATGTACAAATACACCTCCTCCACAGAGACTATTGGCCCATTCAGCAAGAGCTCAAGCTACCTCAGTAGCTTTTCTGAGAAACACGTCTATATTGGATATCTGTAGGGCTGCTACTTGGTCCTCCATGGAAGCATACCTTCACTCATAATTATGCCATTACAACTGCTTCAAGATCTGCTGCAACTTTAGGAAAGCAATATTGCAATCATTATTTAAGTAGACTCCAAGTCTCACCTCCTAACAGTACTGCTTGTGAGTCATCTGAGTGAAATATGTGTACGCAACCTCTCAAAAAAGAAAAAACAGTTACATACCTGTATTGTAACGGTTGTCCTTTAGAGATATAGTTGCACACATGTATGCCAGGGCCCACCTTTTGTCCCATCTGCATTGCAGTACTGAGCCACCATATTCCATTGTAAAAGAACTGAGGGGGTGTTGAGGTGGCACTGCACTTAAGGAGCTTCAGGAAGGGTTATGGGGAGGTTCAGGGCACATGCACTGTCCTGATGGGTACTGCTTCAGACAACTCTGGTTCCAGCTTGTTGGGCAAGCGCATACCTCATTGGAATACATATGTGCAATCACATCTGGAAGAACAACAGTTACAACACAGGTAACCATTCTCTCTATTGCCTTGCCATAATTCCAGATGCTGGTTTCCTTCAGAAAAAATAGTTTGCTACTTGTATAGGAAACTACCAATCTCATATGAGCTACTATGAATACAAAATGTGGAGCAAATCTTGCCACATCATATATTCTTTCCTTGAAGAAGACCAGAAAGAATTCAGAAATGTTATCAAGGTAGTTGAAAAGTTGCTTGATATTGCAGATACCGCAGTAAGAGCAACTGCCTCTGGAACCCAGATGCCTATAGTCATGGATTGCTGTGGCAAGTGTTTGGCCTTCGGAAATAGGTACAACAGAAGCTTAAGGGCCTGCTGCCTCATGATGGAAACCATATTAGGCTAATCACATGAATGCCAAGAAAACAAAAGTGACCTGTAGTTCAAGGTCAAGCTTTCCCTTCCTCCATCCATCAGGAAAGTCAAAGTACCACATCAGATTCAAGCAGCACAGATTTCCAGCTCTGGGATGGATGGATGAAGAGTAGCAGCTGACTGAAACTGAATCTAGAAGGACAGAGATGGGGCTGATATCAGAGGGGGACAGAAACTTTCAAGAACTTGCCATCTCCATGACATCATGCTTCTTTGAGAGTGTCTCCCCTCAGATCATGGAAATGGTGTACATGTTCACCTGGTCTCATTGCACTCATTAGCCACAACAATTTTTTTTTTTTTAACCAAAAAAAATACTTTTCCCACCTACTGCTGGCCAAAACCCATTACATTCAGACTAATCATTTATGTTCTCCAGGCTTGGTTACTGGACTGTACTTAACTAGGAATGAAATTATTTAAAAAAGAATATTGATTAGTTCAGAACATAACAGCCTGCTTACAGAGCCACAGGCCTCCAAGAGTACATCACCATAATTCTCCCCTCTCACTAACTCATTGTTAAATACTGGGGACAAATTTAAAATTTCAGCCCTCATCTTCAAAAGCCTCCATAGGATTGACCCATGTTACCTAAGGCACCATCTACATGATCATGACCTCCCCCAATAGATGTCTCCCACCAGGACCCTGAAAATGTCATCCATGAGTGAGATTAATGTAACAAATGCTAAACTGAGCCCACAAGTATGGGTAAATTCCTGGAGAGGGCAGCCAATTTCTTGTTCCACTCCAGCTAAGTGACTATGAACTTATATTTCTTAAGTCTTTTGCAGGGTCAAAGGATGTTTAGTGAGAGTCATAGTAGCTTCTTGATCCAAACAGGAGTCTGCTGTGGTGCTAGAGATCTTCCAGAAAGCAACACAGTGCTCAGTCCACACTTGTCCACTAGGCATCACCATTTTGAAGATTTTAGTGTGGTAATCCCAGAAAACACATGTTTCAGTCACATGATAGTGCCTTCTCTGAGTCTACTGGGTTACTGTTAGATGAAGCCCATTAGTCTCTGATGTGGCAAAGTTAAACATAAAATGGCAACTTTTTCCCATATATTTCCTGAAATACGGATTTCTATGAAGATCTTCCCTACTCTGGAAAGCCCACTCTATAATCGAGTTTTGGGGCTGATAGTCTTTATCTCTTGCTACTGCAGGAGGTGCCAAAATTCCATTGTGGCAATTTGATCCCATTTCCTGAGTGAGAACAGAGAAGAAAGTAGCCTATTCATTTCAGTCCGTACTGGAGGGATGCAAGACAAAATCTAATTTTTAGATAAGGAGATGAAATATACTTTCTACATCTGGAAGAACAGCAGCTAATGACAACCGCAGAGTTTCAATATGAGATAATTGACGATGCAAAGAGTGTCTTTATATGTACATGGACAGCATCTATCACAATGTGAGCAACACTGAAATAAATAATATTTAATAATAATGAACAGTGAATTAATAAGGTTAACAAGACTTAACATCAGTTGTATCTGCTTCCTAATTGGCCATGAATGTATGTTTAATAGAATTTTATATTAAAACATCAAAATTTTAAAACAAAGATGTATTCCAGCTTCTCTATAAGGAATGTGAAGGTCTGCTTCCAGTATGTATCATATATAGCAAATGAAGACTTCTATTAATACTATATGTAGTAACATGTATATGTTTGTTTTTTGTTTGTTTTTCATTTTGAAAGTTCGAGAGTGAAAGGAAAAAAGTGAAGAAGCTAGTAGAGTTAAAACGATCAGTGGACGTCCGGCTGGATCAAGAAATGAAGAGAAACAGTGAATTGCAAAAAGAATGTAATGGGTACAGTTTTTTCAGCACTTTCAAGAAAATATCAAGTAAACTAAAACGTGGCTTTGTTCTGTTTAGAAAATTAAACCTTAACTGAAAAATGATTGCACAACTGACCTCATAAATTGCTTGTATAATGCCGAACTTTTAGTATTGTTCACTTTTGTAATTGAGCACCTGTTGCAAAGTGCAGTAAGCAGGTATGGTAAGCCAGGCTGCCATGCAACTCTTCAGGCAGGGAAGGAGAAAAAGGGTCCTTGTTTGGGCAGGGAAGGAGATAAAAGGACCTACACCTACAGATATCCTCATAGGGGCAGCCAGAAGTTTGCCCTAAAAATGATTTCTGAGACTGAGAGGATGATTCCTCAGATTTGTCTATCAAATACGTTAAAAATGGGTTTGAGGGGCTTGGCTATGGTTTCTAAAAATACATAAACAAGTCTGTTTGTCTTCCTACTGTATTTACTATGCAGAATGAAGAAACTTCTAAAAACAGCTAAGAAGAAACTAAAGGAATATGAGACTGGAGAGTGTGTGTCCCAGTTTAGTTTCCAGGGAGAACTGAAGAACAGATATTCTGAAATGGACAATGAAGTTAGTAGATTAAGGACAAAGGTAGGTTCTAATATTTGAAACTCACATCATTCATTCTTCGTATATTCCTCTCAGAATTGCTATAAATGTGGTGGCTACATTTTGAGTGGGATTTTTGTTGTTTTTATTCTCGTTAAAGATTGTAAAGAAATAACAATCAGCTCCTCACCCGAAGAGCCTCATGAGATCCTCATGCATCTCACAAGCTCTAAAAAGCACTCGGGAGAGGAATGGGAACACCCCTGACATAAATGGACTAGTTCACACATCTCAGAGTTATTGTTTCAGGTTGTATTCATCTCAATAGGATGTTCTCATTCTACTCAAAAGAACACATTGAGATGAATGGGATGCCTCAGATCTTTTAGAGACTCCCGTGCTAAAGGAGGATGTGTAGAGAGGCCCTTTCCCTCCATCATCCCTCTATCCTTCCTTCTTAAAGGATTACATTTCACAGTGCTCTAAAATCTGCATGTTTGCACAGATTTTCTTGAAATTCGCATTGCTTTGCGGGAATACACTATAGGGTTAGTGACCACATTTGGGATCATTTGAGACCGTAGTTCCAGAGATACAAGTTCTGAAAAAGATAGTAGTTTTTTGAAAAGTTACTAGGTCAGGTTTTTTGCGCAGAGCCAGAGATAAAACTACTGCTGTGATGCAGCTCAAAATGTTCTCAATTGATCAGTTATTATCTACGATAGTGGACGGCATCCACTAGGTCTTTAGGGAATTTAAGAAAGTGTTCATTTCTTCAATTGCGTAGTTGTGCAATCTGGAAGGATTACAATGTACATGTCCCAGTAAAGAAGAAACCGTGAGAGGATTTCTATGCAACCATTTTATGCTTGTCTGGATAGTTTGAGGGAATGTGCTGATGCCATTGCACCAGTGAACAGCCCTCCACTGTTGTTTCTAGTCCTAATCTTTGTACACCAGTGCAATAAAGATCTAATAACTCATGCTGCTTGCTGCAAGTTGTCTGTTATAATATCATGTGTTCGTATTTTATGGGGATGTTTACTGTGAACACAGCAGAATAATCAGTAGCTGATTTAAGCAAAATATTTGTTGTTTTGGGTGGGGAGGAGTTGACGACAGAGGACTTGTGGATTGGCAAGAAGAACAGGGACAAGAAGAGGGGTTGCAGTTACAGGAGTGGTGGGCAGTGAGGATGGATGATAGGCAAGCCTTGCATTGGTTGTTTACGATTTTCTCATTTTACTAGTCTCTGGGGAGGTGAGGGAAAAGGACTACTTCCTGATCTTGGAGTAGATTAATGTGGTGTTTCCTAAAACACATAGTGCAGAAGTACAGAACTGACAGCGCAGGTGACTTGACCGCTAAGGGAAGAGAAATATGTGTTCTCCCAGGGTGCCAACATGTAGATTCTGCGTGATTCCTCATCCACAAGGTTGGAGAAGTTTGTGGCAAAGTGTGGAGTACACCACAGTATAGGGATTGCTGACACATGCTGATTAGAATCAGTATGCAAACTGCAGGATGGGATATGAACAACTGTTTACATGACTACTAACTCCTATCAACAATGTATCTTTTCCTGGTGGTATGTTGTCCCCTTTCAGAATGTTGAGTTGAGCAAAACTCAAACTTCTGAAAACCAGGAAATGCACAGTTAAGCCCATGCAACATTTCTCTGCCCTCATTCAGCAATGCCCAATGTGTCCCATAAACACACCACTACAGCTGTAAGATCCATAGTGTAGACATAGCCTATTTCACAGCCTTTTACAACTCCCTTCTGCTTACTCACACGATATCATCTCAACCCTCACTTTCACTTAAACATAATTAAAGCATTAGAATCCTCTCACATTGCCCCTCACTGCTTGACAATGTCCTTTGTAATAAATGCCGTAGGTAAGCCTAACACTGTCTGCATGCAAATAGTTCCCATTGGTTGCTGCCATCTCCAGTGGAACAGAGCAAAGGTGATGTGGGCAACCTTCCCCCCCATCTATAGTGTTAGATGGAATTCTGTTGGTGAGAGTGAATGAGTTGTAAAAGGAAGTGAAGCGCTTGTACATTTCAGCAACTGGGGAGTGTTAAAGTAAAGGTATGTGTGTTAACGGGGCATATTGGGGCATTTCTGAAAGAGAGCAAAGTTAAGGTTGCATGGACAACCTTAACTGCATTTCCTGTTTTTCAGAAGTTTTGAGTTTTGCTCAACTCAGTGTTCTGCATGGGGACGACATGCCCCAAGTAACCTTCATTAACGTAGTTTTTTGCCATTGAATATACTTGGCTTTGTTCCAGACCATCTTCTTGAGTCTTATCATATGTTAAGGCTCTGATGTCATCTGCATTTTAGGGATTCCACCATCATATTTTAGGTCAACAGGCAATGAGGTGGGCCGGTAGGGAGTGGAACTTATTTCCCCTTAACAGCTGTCTCAGCCCATCTTGCCCTATTCTTAAACACCTGAAAGTGTGTCCTAGAAGTAGCTTTTATTATTCCTATCTGGCTTATATTTAGAAACATTTCCACCCTTCCTACGTAGGGCCAAACTTATTACAGTCTGTTCCCCTTATTTTATGAGTGTAGCTTTGTTGCTAGTGCACTATGTTTTAGAAATTAAGTAACTTTTTTATTATGTATTTAGTGCTTTGAGTGCCTTCACATCAGGGCATTTTTATAAAAAAAATTAGTAGTATTTGTATGACTTTGTTGCAGTTAAAATGTAAAAATTATATTTGAACATCAAGGAAGGGGATTTTTATGTATTCCCTTCCATGCAGTTATGTTTATACATATCAGTACAGTTGGAATAAGAAGGTCTGTTTGATACTGTCTACATATTTTTACACAGTATTTATTTTCCTATTTTCCTTTTTTATGTTAAAAAGGATAAGGAAACCATAAAATATGCAGTAATGATAGAAAAGATTAACTGTTTTTTTCCAGTGAGTTTTATTCAGGTTTCAGATCCTACTGCAAGATGTCACATTGTCTTTTAAATTCTTATATGCAAACTACCTTTTGATTTACCATAAGCATATTCTTTCTCTGCTAGCATAAAAGGCTTCCTACAATCCAATTTTACAAGTTTTAAATGGTTGCATAGCATTTTTGATACATAACAAGGCCCCATCTCTTATGCTCCTGTTTACTTTAGAGCATATGAATAGTCCCATGCATGGGTAAAATGATTGTAGGTTTGGGGCCTAAATGATTTTATTTTTTAAAGTATTTCTGCAAACTACTATATATAGGTTGAGAAAGAAGAGGACTTAAGCTGTTCTATGAAAAATAATTTAAAAGATCTGCTTTTACTAAGTTTTAAATGATTTATATTCATTTTAAATGCAAAATTACGAACTTGTAAAATTATCTTGATTTTTTTTCACTGACTTTCATTGAATTTAGAGAAATTTTGAACTCCTGTTTGATAATTGAGTTTAAACTTTTTCAATGTGTACAGACAGATGAACTGTCCAAAAAGCTGGATATAGAGTCAAAAAAATCTACACAGTTAGAGTCTACAAATCGTGATCTGCGAGAACAGTTGTCTTCTATGAAGATACTGCATAAGAATCATGAAAAGCTGGAGAAGAGCAAATGGCAGCTGGAAGGAGAAGTAGCTAATCTCAAACATCAAGTAGAAACTAATATGATGGACCACAGTCAAATAGAACAGTATAAAAGAGAGATTGAAGAACGAGCTAGACAAGAAATAAGACAAAAACTAGAAGAAGTCAATCTATTTTTGCAGGTTAATATATTTGCTACTTACTATATGCTGTATATTGGTACTTTAAGCTTTATATTCCATATTCATGTCCAAGTTGAAATTTATATTTTAAGTGTTTTATTTTAGGTGCTTTGTTTTTATCATAAAAGCTAAATACACCTTTACCTCGATATAACGCGACCCGATATAACGCGGTAAAGCAGTGCTCTGGGGGGGGGCGGGGCTGCGCACTCCAGTGTATCAAAGCAAGTTCAATATAATGCGGTTTCACCTATAACGAGGTAAGATTTTTTGGCTCCCGAGAACAGCGTTATATCGAGGTAGAGGTGTATATAGTATTTCCATATGTTTTCAGTTTGGTAGTTAGGGAACTAGAGATACAATAGAAGGAAGAAAAAAATACAAAGAGAAGTAAAATTGAGTACAATCCCTTTCAGTAGTGCCTGTGGGTCATTCTATCCCAAAGCCTACCCCAGACTGATTTTCCCTCATGACTCAATTTTTACCCTGGAGGGGATGCTCAGCTTGCCTTACTCTTAGGCCTTGGCTACACTTGCAGCTGTACAGCACTGTGAGGTAAACCTGTCTTCGTACAGCTGAGTAGGGAAAGCGCTGCAGTCTGTCCACACTGACAGCTGACAGCGCAGTGGCGTGGCCACACTTGCAACATTTGCAGCTGTGTTGGGAGCAGTGCATTATGGGCAGCTATCCCAGCATTCATGTGGCTGCAATGTGCTTTTCAAAACAGGGGGCAGGGAGGTGGAGTGTGACAGGGAGTGTGGGGGGAGAGAGAGTGCTTTTTGGAGCGTGTCAGCACTCTATTTTGTAAGTTCCGAACTCCCGGCCCCCTGCTCATTCATTCACTCACTCAAAGCAAACAGCAAACTGTTTGCTTTTTCTCTGTGGTACGAGCTTTGAAACCGGCACTTCTGCATTCCTGCAGCCGGGCACAACATTGGAGAGGATTGGCCACTTGACAAGGTGATCAGTACAGCGCTGCAGGTTGATTCCTGGTACACACTCACAGGGGAGAGTTGTAGCCACTCCGTTGTATCTCTTAAGCTTCTCGGGGAGGTGGAGTACCTGCAGCGGTGTACCCCAGGGAGATACAGCGCTGCAAGTGCCCTGCCAGTGTGGATGGGGAGTTAGTTACAGCGCTGGGGGAGGTTTTACAGCGCTGTAACTCGCAAGTGTAACCAAGGCCTTAGAGGGATAGTATCCTATCACACTGACCAAAGTAGCTTTTGTTCTTTGTATTTATTTTGCAGAGCTACACTGATTTTCCCTCCTCCCCTCTTCTTTGGAGTTCAGTTCATGAGCTTCTGTAGATAGAGAAGAACTGAGGGAAGACGAAGGGGATGGATTATTTATATCCTTGGCCAGTAGATTGTTGAGCTCAAAAGATATATGTCTACCTCACCTACGCCACCCCTTCCCTTCCCCCTACCCCTCCAAGCTATTATTACTGATGGTTCCATGGTCAGTGACCAGGCATGTTAACTGCTACAGTGTGGTTCTGAACACAGTATGTTGAGAGAACAAAAGTTACAAAGTAACCTCCTCTTTTTGACTCCACATTTATTATTTCAATGCTGGAAGTATTATCTACCTGTGTATAGATCACATGGGATTCTGGCTCCAGCAGGGGGATCAGTTTCAATTAGACTGTTGTCCTATAAGACTGAAAGTTGTGTACTGCTAACTTTAATGTAATAGATCCTTAATAAGGGACAGTTTCTTTCTAAGCTGAAATCTTTCTATAGCATAGTGACTTCAAATGTCTCCCTGTATGGTTGATGGCACTAAGGAAGAGTAGTTCCCTATCTGAATAAGATAGTGTACTTATATTGAATATGATTAACTGCTGGGAAAAAATTCCTCTTTCTTCCAATTTATTAACGTTGTATTATTTGCTTTAGACGCAGGCAGCCTCCCAAGAGACATTAGAACAAATAAGAACTACTAATAATGCTTCACTGAGAAACCAACTGGAGCACAGAATTAGAGATCTAGAATCTGAACTGGCTAGAATAAAAAACACACAAGAAGACAGTGTCTTTCAAAAACAGTCTACGCAGACAGAACTGGAAAGATACAAAGATCTTTATTTGGAAGAATTAAAAATTAGAAAATCGCTAGCAAGTAAACTGGATAGGTAAGTCAAAACCTTTATTTTAAAACAAATGGTAAAATATTATTTTTCCTTCATTAACTTTCCTCCTAAAATGCCTCACTCCTGAACCTGCTCACCATAATGTGCATCAATCCAAGAGCAGGTATCTGTAGATGCAGTAGACTTTCACAACTAACCGGAAGGCTGAGTAACATGAATTCCTTTCAATATTTTATAAGTAGCAGAAATATCATTCATTTTTATAGAGTATATTATAAAATTCTTTTGATTTTAACAGGCATATCTTCTGGCTGGTCTGTAATAATCTCCTGTACTTACAGTAGGCAAGAGAAATTGCAGTTCTTTGAGTAGTGTTCCTATGGGTGCTTCACTTCAGGTGCGCTTGCATCCCACATGTCTTTGATCAAAGATTTTCATCAGCAATGTCCATTTGGCTAGCACATGCGCTGCTGCTATCCTCATGCTCCACACTGAGGCTATATGAGGCTGCGCAGGCAAACTGCCCTCTGTTTTTTCTCAACTGCCTCAGCCTGAGGTGGAGCTTAGCATGTCAACATTGTGCCTACCTCAAGTTCTTTCTGAGTTTATTCTACTGAGTTTATTTAGTTGAGTTAATTTGTTAGTAGTACTACAGTAGTTAGTTACTGGTTATTGAAAGATTGTTTTATTTCCTTTGGGAAAATCCCGTCTGTGAGGGGCCTGCCCGGTTCACCGGGGTTTAAATGTTGCCTCACATGGACAGAAGCTATCCTGATCAGCGATGGACACTCTAAGTGGGTTCACTGCCTGGGAGAGTTGCATGGTCCACAGAAGTGTAACTTCCAGTTAGCCCTCAAATCCAGGCCACAGAAGAACCGGAAACTCAAGCTGTGACTGTTAATGAAAGAGTGCTCCCTTCTCCCCACTTCGGAGCCAAGTCAGAAGAACCCCTGCACCCCGTACATCAGTCCCTCTAGCGCCCCTTTGACTTTCGTGCAACAGTCTCCTGAAAAAGGGAAAGCCTCAGAGACCTCCTCTAAAGATCCTAAAAAGAGAAGCTCTATTTCCCCTCTGAAGAGATCCATCTCAAAAAGCCTCGCTCTTCGACCAGGTCAGCAGCCTCAGAGACTTCATCCTCAAGGCTTGGTACCATAAAGGTGAAGGGCTCCTCCAGTACCAGTCAGGAAAATCCAGCAGCTTGAAGAGTAGACCTGGCTCTGAGAAGGCTCCAGTACCATCTAGTGGAGATGATCAGAGAAAACACATAAGAATATAGGTACCATCAGACTTAATCCCTCTCCTGGTACCTATGTCAAGCTTTTCAATATCATGTAAGACTAAGCCTCCGTCTGCATCAGCACTGCCTGTGAATCACTCAAAACCATCATCACCATTCTGCAGGGACAAGCATTCCAGTCTGTTGGCGCTGCAACAGCACTCACTGCCGCAGCTCCACTCAGTGCTGCAATACATTAGGTATCTGAAGGACTAATCAGTGACTGCTGAACCAGAGTCCCCATTGCTGGCAAGTACCGAACATCTCTAGGTACCAAGAACCTCTCAATCTCCATACCTTTTTATATCCCCAGTACAGTCACTTCCCTTTTTGCTTGGAGCTCCCCCATTAGAGGAGGAAGAGAATGATGATGGAGACTTCTCTTCATTATCATCAATCTCTGTTTAGAGTTCTCCTACATACCCATATATAAACCCCCTTTCTCAAAGAGACAGAAGATGTCCTGGGACCTCATAACTCCTGATGGGAGCAACCCTGGATACCACCCACCTCCCCCTTATGGTCCTCAATGGCTATATTGAGATTCCTGGGCAGCTATTTGGCAGCAGTTCTCCAGAGCCCTGATCGGTTCCAAGAGTGTTGTCAAAGATTCTGTCAGTGGTGGCTGCCTACCTGTTTCGTCAGGCGATCACAGTATTCCCATTACAGTATTCCCATGCCTTGACGATTTGTTTCTCAAGGTTCGGTCATACCAAGAAATGTTGTCTGCCAAACAGAACACTTTTTGTTCTTGGACTTGGGTCTGCAATTGAAAGTGGGAGAATCCACACTGACTCCTGTTCAGAACATACAATTTATAGGTGTATCCCTGTATTCCTTGGCATCCAAAGCCTTCCTTCGCTTGGACAGATCCACAGTACTATCAAACCTTGTCAGAAATATTCAAAGAAAACCCCAGACTTCTGTCAGAAACAGTCTTCAACTTCTAGGTCACATGGTAGCTTACACTTTTGTGACAGAACATGCAAGATTGTGCCTTTGCTGTTTCCAGTGGTGGCTCAAACCAGTTTACTTACCAAACAGACACAGCCTAGACAAACAGGTGTCAGTTCCTCAATATGTCAGATACTTCCTAGACCGGTGGAATGTTCATCACAATGTAGGGGTATGGATCCCCTTCCTCCAACTGACACCAATGGTAACCATAACTCCAGATGCATCTCTGTTAGGATGGAGAAGGGTGCACCTCTGTGCTCTAATGTTACAGTGCAGATGGTCACCCTAAGAATCTACTCCCCATCAACCTGTTGGTGCTCAGAGTGGTCAGAAATGCTTGCCTTCATTTTCTGTCTCTCATCAGACACAGGTCTATCAAAGTTATGATAGGCAATGTGGCCTGTATGTTATATATCAATCGTCAAGAAGGAGCGAGATCCCCTTCCCTCTGCGCTGAAGCAATAAGGTTATGGAACTGCTATATAAAACATTGCACAGAATTTCAATAATGAATGTCACAGCTGACACTCTCAGCAAGTGTTTTGCCCAAGACTACAAATGGGGGTTGGAGTCCCAGGTTTTTGTCGGCATATTTCAGACTCCAGGATTTCCAGAAGTGGACCTCTTTGCCACAGCTATGAACAAAAAATGCTATCTATTCTATTCAAGGAGGGGCTTAGTTCACAATTTATTGGGGGACACCTTTCTCCTCACTTGGACGAAGAAACTGTTTTATGTGTTTCCCCCAATGCCTCTCATTCTCAAAGTTGTGAACAAAATCAGACAGGACAAGAGCAGAGTTATCCTAATAGCCCCAACACGATCAAGGCAGGCCTGTTTCCTACCTGTTTCGCCTAGCACTTTGTTCTGTGATAAATCTTCTAATCACTTCTCTCCCAGGGTCAGTCAACTGCTGCATTGTAATCTGAGCATTCTCCACCTGAAGGCGTGGCTCCTTGATGGTTCGAGTTAGGGGTTAGAGTTGGTCTGTGTTGCAGAAGTACAATAGATAAAATAGGAAAGATTCTACCAGAAATACCTTCAAAAAGTGGAGAAGATTTAGTCACTGGTGTGAATTCCAGAATCCTGTCCCCAAATCTGCCTTGTATCCTCTTGTTCTAGTATACCTGCTACAACTAAAGCAAATGGGACTATCACTTAGTTCTCTCAAGGTTCAATTGGCTGCCTTAACCACTTTCCATACCATTATGGGGGGTTTTCACTGTTTGTTCACCCTACAACCATAAAGTTCATGAAAAATCTGGGTAATCCCTTTCCACCAGTGAAAATCCCCACCCCAGTTTGGGACCTTAATTTGTCTCTTAAAAGTCTCATGAAATCTCCTTTTGAACCGATGGTCACATGCTCCTTACTGAATTTGTCCATGAAAACAGCCTTCTTAGTGACTATTACCTCAGCCCACAGAGTCGGAGAGATGGGGCCTTCATGGTAGACCTCCTTTCACAGTATTCTGCAAGGACAAAGTTACCTTACGACCACACACCAGATTTCTTCCTAAACTGTCTTCTGAGTTTCATGTGAGTCAGGTCAATTACAGGCCAGTGTTCTTTCCAAGACCACATAATTCCAATCTAGAGACTGCCTTCCATACTGAAGATGTCAAGAGGATGTTATCCTTCTACCTAGACAGGATTAAATCATTTTGTAAATCTCCTAGATTGCTCATTTTGTTTGTAGACAGATCTAAAGGTTCTCAACAAAGTCACAATCAATATCTATAGCTTTACCTAAAAATTTCCCAGTATCTGAGATCTGCAGAGCTGCTACATGGTCTTTGGTACATACCTTCCCCAGGCACTATGCCTTAGTCAGTGCCTCTAGAGCTGATGTAGCAGTTGGCAGTGCAGTTCTTTCCTCTGTGCTCGACTCAATTCTGAAGCATCCTTCTCCTTATGGGGATATGGCTCGGGAGTTACCTGAAGTGGAGCACCCATAGGGACATTACTTGAAGAAGAAAGAGAGGTTACTCACCTTATGCATTAGCTGTAGTTCTTCTAAATGTGTCCTTCTTTGGGTGCTCCACTACCCGCCCTCCTTCCCCTTTGCTTTGGAGTTTCCTTCTGAGATGCAGCAGTGAAGAAGGAACTGAGGGCAGTTTGCCCATGCAGCCTCACTGCAGGACATGAGGATATCAGCAGTGCATGCATGGACCAAATGCACACTGCTCATGAAAATCTCAGATTAAAGATGCATGGGGTGCACGCACATCTGACGTGGAGCACCCACAGGAGAACACCTCTCAAAGAACTGCAGTTACTGCTCAGGGTAAGTAATCTCTTTTTTTTCTTACCCTATCAGCCTCACTCCATAGAAAAAAGGCCTGATCTGGTGGTGCGTTTAGGATCAGTTCAGCTCCCATTATAACAGTACTTGTCAGGATTGGAACTACATTGAGAGGAAGGACAGTCCAGTTATTAGGGTACTAGCCTAGGATTTGGGAGACCTGGGTTCAGTTCACAGCTCTGCCAAAGATTTCCTCTGTAATCTTGGGCAAATTGCTTACTCTCTCTGGGCCTCAGTTCCCCCTTATGTAATATGGAGATAATATTACTTTCCTTTCTCACAGGGTGTTGTGAGATAATATAAATACATTAAAGATTATAGTAATCGGGACTTACAACTATCTAAAATAAATTGTCTTGAGGTCAAATTCTGAGAAGTGCTGAGCATCTCTAATTCCCCTTCATTCCCAAGAGGCACTCAGAATCTTTCAGGATTTGGTTCTTAGAAAACTCCAGAGGGAACTGACAAAAACAACAAGGCATCCGGTGGCAACTTAAAGACTAACAGATTTATTTGGGCATAAGCTTTCGTGGGACTCCATGCATCTGAAGAAGTGGGTGTTTTACCCACTAAAGCTTATGCCCAAATAAATCTGTTAGTCTTTAAGGTGCCACAAGTACTCCTCGTTTTTGTGGATACAGACTAACACGGCTACCCCTCTGATAGAGGGAATTGAGTAATTCTTCATTGCTAATATTCTTAATTATTTACAGTTATAGAAGTATAATAAAAATAGCTTGAAATTTGGATGATAACATTTAGTTGTGAAAGTGTGAGTAAAAACTACATCTATATTTTTCACAGAGCTAATGAAAGGATAGCAGAGGCCAATGCTAAACTCCTTCATGAGCGCCACAGGAGCAAATCTTTAATTGCTAACAGCATTGTAAATGGAAGTCTTGCTGCAAGTCCAGTCCTGGATACAACTCAGCTTGGCAATCTTGGCAATAATTTAACACTAAATAGAAGTCTTGGTCTTGGAGGAAGTTTCATAAACCCAACTGGAAATGCATTATCTTCAAAAAACAGAGTGGAAGCTTATCTGGCTAAGGTGAGCAATTATCGATATCATTCTAAATTATTTTTATATAATTTAGGTTAAAACCATAATCTGGCTTAGTTTTATTAATGAGCATTCATTTTAAATGCAAAATATATATCCCAATGCTTGTAACCCAATAGTGTAAAAACCACAATAATTAATCAAGAAAATAAATAAATATATAATTTTAGAGGAAAAAGAGAGACTATAGTACTTGCATTCAGTGGGCCATATGGATCTGTTTGCAAATAAGCATGCACACAAGACACAATATCTGGCAATTAACATTTAACAAGAAGAAGAAAAAAATCTTAAGAATATTTGTCCTAGGTTGCAGGAAACTCCTAACATAGGTGCATATTATGTATTTACATAGAAAGATCATTTGTATTATGAAAGGGTGCAAATAAAAAGCTCATGATGTTGTCAAACTTGCTAGCTTTAATTAAAAAGAGGTGTACAAAAATTCTGAAGAACAAGTATTAGTTAACGGTACTTTTGCCTTCCTTTGCTACCTTCCTAATGTTTATGCCATATACATGCTTCATAGGGCTCCACTCTGTGGCAAGTGACTTGGCACATGAATATTGGCCACTTGGGCCCCATTAAAAAAGAACGCTGTACAATGGGGTTGTCTGTATTTAGTATACATCCCATGGTGAGGAATTTATGCCAAGCACAGTAAATATTTACTTTTTAATAACTCCTTATCTTAGTCTCTTTGGGCTGTCTCAGGTTGAAGAGTAATATAATATGGCAAGATAAATGATACCATATATGTACTGTATTATTGCCTGATTTCTTCTT
Organism: Trachemys scripta elegans; assembly: GCF_013100865.1. Lineage (NCBI taxonomy): Eukaryota > Metazoa > Chordata > Testudines > Emydidae > Trachemys > Trachemys scripta. The sequence continues at coordinate 44,479,540 of NC_048298.1, forward strand.
CCACTGGAATATGAATAATAAATAATAATTAAAAGGTAAAACTAATTGTTCTTCAAGTTACTGTCAACACAAATTCTACTTTGAGTGTGCATGCATTCCATGCATGCAAGATTGGATTGTTTTTCAGTAGCAGTGTCTATTGGGGCCATGCCTGCAGCCTGGGAGCCCTTGCAGCCACCATAGCTGAGGATAAAAGGGGCAGGGCAGCCTCAACTACCTCTCAATTCCTTCTTACTGCTTGTGGCTACAAAATTGAACCCTATGGTGTCCACTTCTCTTCATTTACAGAGAGTACTTGGAGCTATTGTTGTCTAGATATTTAGTTGGTAGCTTACATAAGCTTAGTTAACGCTATTGGGGAAAAAAAAGTTTTTACTTAATATCAGATTTCTTGCAAACACACACCCCCAACCTCTCTGTGTAAGAGCTAGACACTTCTCCCCTCATCCCACATACACAGGCTCAGAATGGCTGAAGACAAGTCCCCAGGATTCAAGATTTGCCCGTCCTGCAAGACAGCATTGTCTTCAAGACATTCAAGATGCCTTTTAGATATAAGAGGACACGTAGCCGAGTGATACTTGGTACACAAATATCTCTGAGTACCCTGAAGCTGCATCTCCTGGAGACGTCTATGCATGCATCTTCAGATCCTGGCAAGTGACCTACTCCATCCAGTCAGTCACACACACTCCAGCAAGTTATGATGTCTTCCGAAGCTCACAGAACACTCAGAATACCCACTCCTCCTGCATTGATCTAGGAGAGGGACCATAAGGAGCACTGCTCCTTGGACCAAGGAATGTACAAATTTTCCTACCCAGTCAGAAGACTCAAGTCCTCACCTGAGGCTCTGACACTCTATTCCCTTGAGGCTGAGCCTCACCCAAGTACATCAAAGCCAGTCACTTCACACAGTAAGCACTTTGCCACTTCTGATACCACTCAGACGGCAGACTCCTCTCTGGCACTGGATAGGTCCATACCAATGGCAGCAGCACCAAGAAAACTGGTGATGAATACATCAGCACCATAACGATGGCACCAGCACTTTCTATGGCACTGACAAATGCATTGGTACCAACACAGGCCTCTTTGAAATTGAGACATTTCTCAGAGCTGGCTGACAGCTGTGGGACCAATTTTGGTATCCCTGATATTGGACAGGCCAAGAGAGGGATAAACCAAACCGGGGCCTCTGGTGATCTCTCAGTACCATCCACAGATCAGGCCAGTGTGCTCCACGGATGGAAGAGACTGAAAAGTTGAGTTCCTCTAAGGAATATAGCAGACCTTCATCTGAATGTGACCCATACCTCCTTTAGATAACCCAGTGGGACATGGACATACAATCGAGGAAGGAACCCCCTGAGAGGCCCCCGCAAGTATTCTGAATTGATAAGGGAACTTCTAAGCTGGTACTCTCCCATCCCATGTGTCCTCCTCAACACTCCTACCAACACTGGCTTTATTGGTCTCCATGCACTATCAACCCTTATGTCAGGAAACCAGCTTCCTCCGTGGTTTTCAGACCAAGACCATCCTTGCCTGCATAGCAGATTGAGCCTGTCCTAGTACCCACTCTCAGACATCGTCAGTTGCTGAAAGGAGAGCAAGACCTCAGTAGAGATGATCTCTCCTCTGACCATTCACAACCTCTAGCTATGTCCTCCTCACCTGCTGATGAAATGACCAACCCTCCTGTTACATCCTCTTCAGTGTAGTTAAAAGTTTTTCAGGAACTGTTGAGACTAGCAGAAACATTGGATATACTATTAGAGATAATCCAAGAAAAGCAACATAAGCTGTTAGCCCTTCTCCACCCATCATTCTTAGGCAAAATGACTTTACCTATTAATTTAGGGCATTTGGAACCAACAAAGGTCATCTGGGACACTCCTGCATCAGTTCCCCCCACAACTTCCAAGTGCATGAACAGGAGATACCAGGTGCCAGCTAATAGGCACAAATACTTTTTAGAATCCCACCCTCAGTACCGTGATTGTCCAGGCTGTTCATGAGAAATCTAAACAGTCCAAATCCAATCCCAGAAAGAGTCAAAGAAATTAGATCTTTTCAGACAAAAAAAATATCCTTCTCAGCGAATCGTTAACTATGAGTTGCCTGTTATCAAGTACTTCTTTCCAAGTATGATGCCCTGTTACGGGAAAGGCTCTCCACCTTAACATACAAGATCCCCCGTGAATACCAGGAAGGTTAAGGTCAACCATGACAGATGGACAGTTCACTGCTAGAACATTGCTCTAAGCAGTGCTTGATACATCAGATATGGCAGCTAGAACCACAGCTATGGCTGTGACAATGAGAAGGTCGTCCTGGCTATAGACATTTGGTATCCCTCATGAAGTCTAAGTGACCATACAGGATCTACCCTTCCCAGGTAATTAACTGTTCAACAGTGACACTGATGGGGCATTGCACTTCCTTAACGATACAGAGGACAACCCTCCAGTCACTGGGGCTTACCTGTTCCAGCTAGAGGTAAAAAACAATGTTGTCAGTGGTACTTGCATAAATACAGCAGCAATGATATCCTCAACAACACACTTCATAGCCATCAAGGAAGAGGCAATGTTTTCACCAATGACATTCCTTGAGCTCTTCTTTGGCACCTTGCAGCAGGGACAGTTGGTCACAAAACATCTCTGAAAGCAATGTCGAGAGCCCAGCTGGACCACCTGTATATCGACTCCCTTCTATTCATGTTGGCAACCACCTATTTTATTTCAGAGAAGGTTGGGCTTCTGGGATTACTTCAGACCAGTCGGTCCTCAAGATAGTGAACAAGGTGTATCCCATCCAGTTTCAAGCTGTTACAATCTCCTCCCCACCCTTCCCATCCCTCCTCAGAGATCCCTCTCACAAGACACTTCTAAGACAAAAAATTTAACACTGGGAATAGTGGAGGAAGTTCCTTAAGGATTCAAAGGAAAAGCGCTCTACTCCCACTACTTCTTGATCCCAAAGAAGAAGGAGGCATGGAGACTCCACATCTGGATCTTCAACATCTCAGTCCTTTTGTTCAATGTTTCAAATTCAGGATGGTCACCGTGGCCTGTGTTACCTCCTCTTTGGATCCCATGGACTGGTTCACAGCTACTTTCACATTGTGCTGGGAGTATCACAAAAAATATCTTAGTCACCCTTCGGCTTCATCTGACTTCCACATTAATCAATCCCTTCAACAAGTCACCTATTCCATATAAAAAACTCTAGCTCTCTTCAGCCCCCTGGGACTCAATGGTCAACAAAAACAAATCCACACTAACTCCAACACAGTGCATTGAATTAATGGAGGCAATGTTTAGATTCCAGGTTAGCAAAGACATGCCAACCTCAACAGAGATCAGACATCGTATTAGCAGTTCCAGGTGCATTTCATAACACAAGTGAGAACTTGTATAAAGATTTTGCCATGCTTCACTTTTGTCCACTTGAAGTGTGGTTGAAAGCAGTGTATCTGCTCAATGCAACATGGACAAGAAGGGCCCCACAGAAGTCCTGTGATCATTCGATCGGTGGGCACAAGCAAAATAAATATGTTGGAAAGTTGCATTTTCCACATCCCTTCCATCAAAGATTAATCATGGACACCTCCACATAAGGGTGGGGAGCACACCTGAATCAACTTCAGATTCAACAGAAATAGTCAGCTCCTGAATCCTTCCTCCACATCACTATGCTAAAACTCACAGCAATTTGTTTGGCATCCAAGGCCCTTTCTGCCTCTCTTTCAGGGCCTTTCAAGTGCTTACCAACAACACCATTGCAAAGTGTTACATCAATAGGCAAGGAGAAGCCAGGTCATCCCCTCTGTGCCAGGAATTTATACTTCTATGGATCTGGAGCATTCAGCATCATGTTATCCCAGTAACTATTCATCTTCTGGGGCATCAGAACATGCTGGTAGTCTGCCCCAACAGAGGACTCTTGGAGATTTTTGAGTGGTCCCTCAAGGGTTTGACTCCCTAGGCTATCTTGCACAGATGAGGGTCTCTGGCAGTAGACCTATTTGCTATGCCACAACAACAAATGTCCAAGATTTTGCTCCAGAGAAGGCAGGAGTCTGGGATCCTCACAGATACCTTCCTCATCCCTCCATCCAGACCCATAGTCCCTGCACCTGGCAGTTTGGAGTCCGGTTGACTGACACCTACAGAGAGGAGCTGTTTTGCAGCAATCCTACTCATCTTGCTTCAGAAACATAAAGCCTTCAGCAAGGAAAACTTACTAGTACAAATGGAAACAATTGTTTGTTTGGGCTGAACAACATCACTGCTCACCTCTATAGACAACAGTTCCAGTAATAGATTATTTGCTCTTGTTAAAGCAATCAGGACTATCCCTGCGCTTAATTGGAATCCAGTTGGCTGCAATCTCAGCAAATTGTCCCCCAATACAAAGCTACATAATATTTTGTCACTCCACTGTGGAAAAATTTCTGAAAGGACTGATCCGAGCTTTTCCACCAGTCCCTGTCCCTTGCAATCTGATTGCAGTGTCTGGTTTTAATGGGTTCCTCCTTCAAGACCATGATTACTTGCTCTTTCCATCACATCTCAGTGAAGATGTGGCCTTCCCAGTGTCCATGATTCAGGCCTTTATAGCAGGCCCTCTTTATACCATCATTCACAAGGAAAAAGTCACTCTTAGGCCTCATCTGAAGTTCCTGCCTAAGGTAGTCTTAGACTTCCACATTAATGAGTCTCTTCATCTGCCAGTCTTTTTCCCCAAACCTCATTTTTCAATTGCTGAAGCAAACCTTTACACACTGGATGTAGTTAGAGCAGTCTTTTTATCTGGACAGGACTAGATTGATTGATTAGAGCTTCACTAAGACTGTTTGATACTTTTGTAGAACAGATGAGGGGACAACAAATATCCTTGCAGAGATTGTCTAAATGGATTTTGAATATACATACTTGGTATGTATTATTAAAGAATATTACCCCAGACACATCTGGTCTCATTTGATTTGAGTCCAGCGGGCCTACACTGCCTCTTTTAACGGTCCCATTGACTGAGATATGTAGAGGAGCTATATGGCGTTCAGTCCATACTTTTACCACTCACGCCTCTTGATCAGGTGCAAGCTTTGGTCAGGTGATTCTTCAATCAGTACTGAAATAGGACTCCTTTACATATATCTGGGCCCAGGATATTGCTTGCTTATCACTAGGGCTTACAAGCGATTAAAAAAAACTAATCACGATTAATCACGCTGTTAATAATAGAATACCATTTATTTAAATATTTTTGGATGCTTTCTACATTTTCAAATATATTGATTTCAGTTACAACACAGAGTACAAAGTGTACAGTGCTCACTTTATATTTATTTTTGATTACGAATATTTGCACTGTAAAAATCAAAAGAAATAGTATTTTTCAATTCACCTAATACAAGTTCTGTAGTGTAATCTCTTTATCATGAAAGTTGAACTTACACATATAGAATTATGTACCAAAAAAACCTGCATTCAAAAATAAAACAATATAAAACTTCAGAGGCTGCAAGTCCACTCAGGCTCTAAAGTTTTACATTGTTTTGTTTTTGAGTGCAGTTATGAAGCAAAAACATCTACATTTGTAAGTTGCCCTGACGATAGAGATTGCACTACCGTACTTGTATGAGCTGAACTGAAAAATATTATTTCTTTTATTTATCATTTTTACAGTGCAAATATTTGTCATAAAAAATGATAATATAAAATGTTTAATAAATTTCAATTGGCATTCTATAGTTTAACAATGTGATAAAAACTGTGATTAATTGCGATTAATTTTTTTTAGTTAATCGCATGAGTTAACTGCAATTAATCGACAACCCTACTTATCACCAGCAGTGAAATCTGTGTGGACAGTCACTCAAAAAAAAGAGGTTATTTAACTTTACAGTCGGTAAGTGAAGTTCTTCAAGATGTATTGTCCACACAGATTCCACAACCTGCCCTCTGTCCTTGCTAATTCAGAGTCCTGTCACATGGGATTCTTTATCGGTGAAGAAACTGAAAAGTCACTGAGGCCGTCCCATCCCTTCTGTCCTTGGCTACAGTGGTTTTGAGGTGCTCCCAGGACTCAGGCACAGCCCCAGTGGATATTGATATTTAAAAATCATCTGATATTGTGCACATGGGGCACATGCATGTTCAAGATGGAATTTGCAAACAACACATCACAAAAAAACACAGTTACAGTAAGGTAAGTAACTACTCTTTCTTCTTTGAATGCTTGCTCATGTCCATTCCGTATTAGGTGTGTGCGCTCGCCACATGCACCGGTGCCAGAAATTTTTCCCTCAGCAGTATCCGTAGGGAACCGGCTCTGGTGCCCTCTGGAGTGGCGCCCGCATGGCACAATATAAGGAGCACCGCCGGCTGCCCCCACCCTCAGTTCCTTCTTGCCGCCAGTGATGATGCTGGAACATCTGCTGCTTCAGCTAGTGTTGTTTCATGCGAACTTTGAAAACCTGTAATATAGTTGTATATAGTTAGTAGTTTCTTAATTACCCTTAGTAGTAGTACTCAAACTCTTCGTTAGTCCCAAATGGGAGTCAGCCGGGGGATGGGGCATACCCCTGTCCCCAGGCATTAAGCCCTGCGATCGCTGCAAAGGGCCTATGCCCACCAACAATCCACATACCAGCTGCCTAAGGTGCTTAGGCGAGGGGCACATAAGTGACAAGTGCCGTATCTGCAAGTCCTTTAAACCTAGGATGAAGAAGGAGTGCGATATCTGTCTGAAAACGCTCTTAATGGAGTTGGCACTTACTCTGGCAGTGGGCAGCGGTCTGACTCTGCACTAAGCACCGCGGACTCTGTGCGCAGTGCTCCACTGCCACTGTCTACGAGCCGGCACCGATCCCCCTCCACGGCTCCAGTCAAGAAGCCGAAAAAGACTGGGAGGGGAATTGTTAGGGATTGGCCCTGCTTTGAGCAGGGGGTTGGACTAGATGACCTCGTGAGGTCCCTTCCAACCCTGATATTCTATGATTCTATGATCTCCTACCTCCCATAAGGGAACGGAGAGGGCTGGGGGTGAGCTACGACCCGTGCCAGGCAGCTCAATGCCCCCTTCAGGAAGTTGGGCCCCAGCTCAAGTCAAGCAGTGCAGCCTATCCCATACTTCACCTGTGACTCCGGATAGCGGTGCAGGCCCCAGCCAGCTTCAGATGCTGTTGACGCCCGAAGCCCTTCAAGCAGCTCAGGAGATCCTGACGCTCCCAGTGCTGCCCACACCGACTCCAGCGGTACCTCGGTCTCAGGGAAAACCCATGCTGGGACCTATGCAGGTGTCCCCACCTCAGCGGCACATCCCACCATCGCTCGCCCACCAGAAGCCATCACTCCTCAGGACTAGAGAGGCAGGCTCAGAAGATCCCTCTTTGGTCTCCACACAGGGGGCACCGATCAAGGGACTCGAGGCGTACCTTGCCGGTAGATTGGCCCAGACCCTCTGAGGCACGCATCACCCAGCAAGAACTCCCAGACCGGCCCCGACTGTCTCCAAGGGCCCAGTACCAATCACGGGACCGATCGAGGATCAGAGATCGCCAATCACTGGGCCATCATTGCCCATCTCCTAGCAGTAGGTCGCCCTACTCAGGAATATCCTCCCAGCAACCGGCCCATATTAGCTCTCAGTTCGACATCCCAGTACAGGTCGAGTAGCATGAGGTGTGGATCGCTGGGTCTCTGACGCAGATCCGCCAAACACTATCAGTCCCCGAGATCCCGACCAAGACGCCCGTCTCATTCGGACAGATTGCCTTCGGGACACAGTGACTGGCACTGGTCGGACAACAGCCACTGCTCCACCGAATCCTGTTCGCCCGATACTGACCGCTCCGTTTATACCTCCGGCATGAAGTGAGGTTCCCTGACCACAGGTCAAGCCCCGGTACCTGCAGTGCTGCCTACATCCTCAGCACTGAAACCTGTCCCATGGCCCCAGACGCAGTGGCCAGTGCCATGGTACCTGTGGAACCCTTGCGGGTTCACCCAACCCTCCCAGGCAGTCCGGTTGGTGTTGGGAGCCTGGGAGAGGCCAGCAGCCTCAGTATCCCATCCCCCTGCAGTGCTTGAGGCTTTGGGGGGTAAGACCCCACAGATCCAGGAGGACCCAGGAGAGCAAGCTACTGGACCACCAGTGGAAGTAGAGGTCCCTGCGGCACTGGCATCGTCCTCATTGTCACCAGACGAGGCTATCACGGGGCCCCCTCACCCAGTTTCTCAAGATGACGCCAAAGTGCACCACGAACTTTTGAAAATGGTCACATCCATCCTGGGGCTTCAGGCAGAGGAACTGGAAGAACCCTTGGACTTCCTGTTCGATGTCCTCAGCTCCTCAGTTCCTGCCAGGGTGGCCCTTCATGGGCAAACCTACTCTTCCCTGGCCCCTATCTCTAAATACTTTGTGCCAACCAAGGGGCATGAGTACTTATACTCCTACTTGGCCCCCCAATTCCCTTGTGGTAGAGGCGGTTAACCACAAAGAGAGGCAAAGAGAAGCAAAAACAACCCAGGGCCACACCCAAAAATAAAGACTCGAGAACATTGGATCTCTTTGGGCATAAGATTTATTAATCTTCCAGCCTTCAGCTGAGAGTGGCCAACCACCAAGCCCTCCTGGGACGATATGACTTTAATATGTGGCAAGCCATGGCCAAGTTCGAAGGGTTGCTTCCCAAGGCTTCCAAGAAGGAGTTCCGCGCAATCGTTTGTGATGTCGGATACCGCTGCAGCTGCTGCCTGCACCATGGCTTCCACTATCTCCATGCGGCAAGCCTCCTGGCTGCTCCTCTCTGGGTTGCCCTCTGAGTCTCAGCAGTCAACGAAGGACTTGCCCTTCGATGGCAAAGCCCTATTTGCAGAGCAAACAAACAGCAAGTTCCATGGCCTCAAGGACTCCCACACCACCCTGAAAACCCTGGGTCTTTATGTCCCAACCCTGGCGCATAAGTGGTTCAAACTGCAGCAGCCTCTGGGCCAGGGGAGCCAGCCTTGGCAGGACCAGCCCCACAAACAAGCCAAGGGCTACAAGCACTGTCCGAGCCACCCACCTCCACCCTCTGCCCAGTCGGGCTTGACCCATGCCAAGCAACAGGCCAAACAGTCATTTTGAGGGTGTGCCCAAGGGCAACCTACCAGACTATTCCCCGGATCCATCTGTCCCAGTGTTCTCCAATCGCCTTTCCCTTTTCCTCCCTGCTTGGACCACTATAACCTTGGACCGATGGGTCATCAGCTGGGAGTGGTGGAGGACGTTCCTCTTGAGTACAGGAACAAGGGGTTCTAGTCCTGGTACTTTTTAATCCCAAAGGCCAAGGGCGGTCTACAGCCCATCCTGGACCTGCGAGACCTCAACAAGTACCTAAAGAAGTTAAAGTTCCGCATGGTTTCCCTGGCTTCTGTTATCCCCTCCCTGGATCCGGGAGACTGGTATGCCACCCTCGACTTAAAGGACGCATACTTCCATATAGCGATCTTTCAAAGACACACATATGCTTCCTCCAGTTTACAGTGGGGCCCCACCACTACCAGTTTGCAGTCCTCCCGTTTGACCTGGCGACAGCACCGAGAGTGTTTACCAAATGCATGTCAGTGGTAGCGGCTTACCTCAGGTACTGGGGTATCCAGATCTACCTGTAGCTCGACGACTGGCTCGTCAAGGGAAGCTCCAGGTCTCAAGTCCAAAGGGATGTCGCGGTGCTTCAAGCCACATGCCACCATTCCCCAAGTGATACTCACCTTGCTGCAATGTTGGACCGACCGCGAGGCAATCCTGGAGGGGGTTCCGTTTGACAACCCCCTTCACGCCATCGAGTTGGTGTTGGACATCTTGGAGATTGGCTGTGGTGCGCACCTCGGCTACCTCCAAGTCCTGACAGACAACATGGCCTCGATGTTCTACATCAACAGGCAAGGGGGAGCGCGCCCATTGGCTCTCTGTCAAAAGGCACTCCATCTATGAGACTTCTACATCAGCCACGAAATCCACCTAGAAGCTTGTCACCTTCCCAGTGTCAAGAATATGCTGGTGGACCAGCTCAGCAGGGACTTCTCCTCTCACCACGAGTGCTCGCTCCTTCCAGAGATAGCCTGCATGATCTTCCAAAGGTGAGGAACTCCCCAAGTGGACCTGTTCACTACCAAACAGAACAGGAAATGCCATCGGTTTTGTTCTCAGCAAGGTCTGAGCAAGGGCTCCCTCTCCGATGCCTTCCTCCTGTTGTGGTCAGGGAGCCTGATGTATGTATTCCCTCCGATTCCACTCATCAGCAGGATCCTGGCAAAGATCAAGAGAGACAAAGTGCAGGTTGTCGTGATCATCCTGGCGTGGCCTCGCCAGCATTGGTTCAGTATGTTCATGAACTTGTCAGTGGCCCCACCCTGGCCCCTGCCCAACCGCCTGGACCTTCTGTCACAGGACCATGATCGGCTCCTACACCCCAACCTCAAGTCCCTCCACCTCTTGGCATGGATGCTGTGTGGCTGAACCCAGAGGAACAGACCTGTTCGGAAAGAGTCCAACAGGTCCTCCTGGGAAGTAGGAAGCCCTCAACCAGACCGACTTAGCTGACCAAGTGGACGAGGTTTTCCCACTGGGCATCCGAACATGGCATCTCTCCCTCGCATTTGTCCATACAGGCTGTCCTGGACTACCTGCTCCATTTGAGGAACCAGGGCCTGGCACACTCTTCCATTAGAGTGCATCTCAGGGCCATCTCTGCTTTTCACCCACTGATCCAAGGACAGACAGTGTTTTCCCATGACATGACGGTCTGATTTTTGAGAGGGTTAAAGAGGCTCTTCCCGCAGATGTGGGCTCCTATCCCGCAGTGGGATCTTAACTTGGTCCTCTCTAGGCTCACTGGTGCGCCCTTTGAGCCACTGGATTCTTGCTCCTTTTCCCACCTGTCATGGAAGGTTGCGTTCCTAGTGACGACCACGAGATGGATCTCTGAAATTAACTATGACTTCAGAACTGCCATATACGGTCTTCTACAAAGGCAAGGCTCAGCTGCGGTCCCACCAGGCCTTCCTGACGCAGGTGGTATCCATATGAACCAGGACATCTTCCTCCTGGTGTTGTGTGGCTTGGGACAGAAGACTAGTGAAGAGAGGCGTCTTCACATGCTGGACGTCTGAAGGGCCTTGACTTTTTATTTAGAATGTACCAAGCCTTTCCATAAATCAACTCTGCTCTTCATCACTACAGCGGATAGAGTGAAAGGCCTTCCCGTGGCCTCTGAGAGGATTTCCAATTGGATTACCTCGTCCATAAGGACCTGTTATGACCTGGTGGGGGTTCCACTGCTGCCGATTGTCAGAGCCCACTTGACGAGAGCACAGGCGTCTTCGGCGGCCTTCCTGGTGCACATCCCTATCCAGGACATCTATACAGCTGCAACATGGTCCTCTGTCCACATGTTCACGACTTATTATGCCATCACTCAGTAGGCCAGAGATGATGCTGGATTTGGCAGAGCTATGTTACAATCGACATGTCCATGAATTCCTACCCACCTCCAGGGGTACTGCTTTGGAGTCACCTAATATGGAATGGACATGAGCAAGCACTTGAAGAAGAAAAGAGTTACCTTTTCTGTAACTGGTGTTCTTCGAGAGGTGTTCCTCATGTCCATTCCACAACCCACCCTCCTTCCCCACTGTCAGATTTCCGGCAAGAAGGAACTGAGGATGGGGGGAGCCGGCGGCGTCCCTTATACCGTGCCATGTGGGTGCCACTCCGAGGAGCACCAGAGCCAGTCCCCTACGGATACTGCTGAGGGAAAAACTTCTGGCACCGGTGGTAAGCATGTGGTAAGCACACACACCTAATATGGAATGGACATGAGCAACACATCTCGAAGAACACCAGTTACGGAAAAGTTAACTGTCTTTTCTTCATTAAATGGGTTCACAGAATCTCTTGAACTGCTCAGCATTTACCCTAACGGGGATCATAGGTTCAGTGCATGATCTTCACTCTATGAAGAATGCATTGGCCTCCTACTATGAGGCTCAGGAACCACCAAACTATATTTAGATCACTTGAGTACATGATTCTTCACAAAATACATCTCAGTTCCCTTCTGTGAATAAGACTTTTCTTTCAGCTCAGTCTTACTTTCTCTCTTTCTCCCCACCCCCTTCACTCCACCATTGGTAGGAGCTGAGAAATATTTTTTTTCACTTCAGTGACAAGTTTTTCATTTTAGTTCTACAGTAGAATCCATTTAATCAGCATCCTGTTAAAAATGTGTCTGCTTATTGGTACCTGAGAAAATGGCTTCAGGACAAACCAATATGAATTAATGAGTAGCAGTGGCAAATCTAAAGAGGACAATGTTCTCTTGATAATTATGAGCATATATTTAGGGCAGAATAGGGGACATATTGCCTATTGAAGAACTAACCCACGGCAAAAAAGGCAAGCATTAGGGGATGGGCAAGATCCAAAAAGAAGGAAGTAAGAAAGGGGATGTAAACAGGATTTAGGAAGGCAAAGATTAGAAGTAGGAGACACAAAAGTTGAAGGGCAAAGGGCAGGAAGCAGCCAAACAAGGAAGAATAGGAGTTTTGATAGGAATAGAGTGGAGGGAATGAAGAGCAGCAGGGAGAAAATGGAACAGAGAAAATAACAGGAAGAACAAGGGGAAGGGAGGAATCGGTTCTATAGAGATAAAAGAAAGAACGCTGTTTCAGTTTAAACAAAAAGGGGTAAGAGTTGTGTTTTTTTAAAGAAGCAGAAAAAGAGAGACAGAGAAGGGAAAGAAAGTGGAAATGGAAGTAGAGAAAATCAGAATAAAGAAATGTAAGCAGGAAAAGAAGACACAGGCAACTTTTAGGTTAGTGATTTTTTTGTCTTACTAGATTTTGTAGTGTGTGTATATATAAATTACAGAAAAGGGGAGCACCAGGGATATACCTCTACACCGCTCTTGACAGTGCATACATGTGAATGTGTGCTCAGAATATACCTACATTCTTTCTTGCTTTGATCTGCGTGAAGACATTAATTCCTTGTCCTACCTCCTGGTGCATCACATCACCACCAGATAATGCAGTCTCAAAGCAGCAGATGAGACGGAGATCTTTGACAACAGCCACCAAAATTGGTGAGCTTCTCACTGCTGGTTTACTTTAATCTCTCCTTACCTTAAGGGTTTTTATAATAGTGTATTTAAATGCTTTGTTCATAACTTATTTTTAAAAAATTAAATGAAACCAATTATAGGAATTAACTAACTCATTACTGCCTGAAATGAGGCCATGTGACAAATTTCTATTTCTGTTATTTTCCCTTTTAGTGGGTACTGAGATCTGAGAACAAGGAAGTTAATAAGCTCAATAAGTTCTCCACTAAGAATTGTCTTGACAGATCTCCATTCTTGGGCTACAAGCCCCAAAATCATCAAGAATACAAGAACAGCAACTCACTGATCTGTTTGTTACTATATATTGGGGACCCAGGGCTGCTTCCACTATAGTCAGTAGATTTCAAAATGATCACTTGCTTCAGTTGTACTGCAGTATGGTTAATTATATCAGGTCAGTTTGTAGATTAGCTGTAGTTTCAAAACCTTAGTTTTTAAAACCTTAAGTAGTGTTAATACTGTTTTAAGTTGGTTAGCTCTAATCAGTTTCCTGATTTAAAGTTGACTAATCTATATCAGATCCAGATAAAATGTCTACCATTAAACAGTATGTGCCATGTGGTAATAAAGTTTCTGTAAAGGACCAGCACACCAGTTTCCTTGAGTCTCTGGGAGAAGACCACTTCTTGAGGGGGTACTCCGTTTGCGCTGGACAATGCTGTTACCAAAAGGACACTGTCTATATGGCTGTCAGATTGTATTCCTCATTTCTGTGATCCAGCTGGCTCATTTTCTTTTGGGGCATCCTTGGAGCATCTTATTCTTTTAAAAAATATTAATAGCCGTGTCCATCTGGGCCACACATGCACCCTGTACTGCCTCATGCTCCCGTGTAAGGACATAAAGGGCAGAGCAGCCCGTGATCCTTTCTCAGTTCTCTCTTATTGCACATGGAAGTGAGATGGGATTTAGCAAGTGTCTGACATGTTAACTTTCCTCTAGTTTCAAATTAATCTTTTAGAATTAGTTTGGTGAAGAAGTATTACCTTTGATTAATTTTCCAATTTGGACGTTTAAAAAAACCAACAGAAAGATAGCATGCTGTACAGTGAGGCAAGGTGCCTCATGCCATCTGCCATGGTGGACTCAGGATTTAAGCCCTGCGCAACCTGCGATGGACTTACTTCCCTGGTTGATCGACACCGTCAATGCCTTTTCTGTCTGGGGGTAGACCTCATTCCTGATAAGTTTGAAATCCTTCTTGTTGTGGACTCACAAGTTGAGGGATGTGTTGCTGAAACTACTGGTACTTGTGTAATTGGTGCATGTCACCTTAGACCCAATGGAGACATCCACCTTGAAGGAACCCAAAGGCTTATCCTCCATGAGTGCCACTCCAAGCAGACACAATACCCCAGGGCCTAGCAGTGAAACAAAGGCTGGGAATAAAACTGTTGAAACAGACACTGGTGACATTGATGCCGATTGCCCAGTACATTTTGGCACCACTGCCAATTCTGTATCATCATCAACAGACTTGGCACTGGCCTTAGCACAAGCTCCTCCAACACCAACAGTGACTTCATGAGAGCCAGCAGTGGTGCCCCAACTCCAGGATGACACTGAAAGGAAGGGCCAAGGAGAGATCAGACATGGCTGCAAGCATAGAGGCACTGCCTCACAGAGAACAGAAATTATTCCGTCAAGGGCAGGGCACTTCAGTTCTTTGCCAAGGGAGTGGCACTAAGTAAGCCAGCATCAGCACAGAAAAAAATGCCAGCGCTTGCCATGGTGCCAATTGCAGCACTGAGGTATGCCCTCATGGAACCCTGTTGATCCCTTCAGGGACATCATTGGTACCAATGTAATTAAGCCTCCTTTATTTCATAGAAAGCTGTCCAACCCTCTGAGAGACTAAATAGAAGCCAATCTGAGCCTCTGCACTGGACTTAAATTTATTCCTTTCAAGCTCCAATTTTGACTCTGACAGATGATGACTTCTGGCAGATTCATTGACTTAACCTAGGAATTTTGGAGTATTTTTGTTCATGCATTCTGAAATATAAAATATTGACTAGAAACATGTCAGTCATTGGCTTTCTTTGCAGCATTAATTTTATCTATTAAGAATGATGTTCCAGACCTATCTGCACAAATGATAATACAGCACTAACCCTTCTGTCATCGCATACTCTGATTTTAGGTGGAAAGTTTTTGGAAAGAAGGAACATGTTTTGAAGATCGCTTATGCAAACTTCTTTGGGGATTAACTTCCTTTCAGTATGTGTTTCACAAAATGGCAAAGGTCTTGAAGATTCACAGCATTCTAACTGTTCATGAGATTTCCTCCCAGAGCATTTTCTAATGGGTAATCCTTTTCAGTAGGATTCATCAATTGCCAGCCTTCCTAAAAATGTCAGATTATAGCCTTTTGTGAGCATTTTTAGTGCTGTTTAATTATTGCATGGCACTTGGTTACCTTTGTGATAGGCACTTTACAGACCTGAATATCTCTCTTCATTCTACTTCAGCCACACCACCTATTTGTTTAAAGAAAGAAAGAATTTGTCACATTCAGTCCTTTTCAGTTTCAGGTGCTAAATCCAGGTCTAACGTTTAATTAGTAGTACAGTAGACCAGGTTCTATAATTGTGTGGCAATCATGTTCCAGCATCTTTGATGGGAGCCCTTACATCACATTAATTACAGCGAAATTATCTAAACAATTCTTTCCTTTAAGTTTTAAAAACAGTTTGGTATTTTCCAGGCATCTCTTAGGGTTGCATGAATGTAACTAATTCCTCTGTTGGGTTAATAATTTCAAACATTTTCTAAATGCTCTCATTCTTAATTTTGGATTTTTTCTTTAAAATAAAAGATAAATGCTTCTTAGGTCATTTGTTATATCTAGCTGGCAATGCAGGATTGTTCTTCACTATATATTTGCAAGTGCTTTTATGTGGTTTACTGTACTTTTGAAATATCTCAAATGTTTTTGAAAAAAATTCTATAATCTTATTAGGAAAAAGCTTTGAGGTGAGTATCACGAAGAGTCTTACTGTCAGGAAAGTTTTCCTGTTGTTCAGCCTAAATTTCCCTCTCCTAATTTCATCCTATAACTCCAAATTAAATTCCCTTTTACCATCCTAAAGAGTTGCTCTCTAGCCTTGTTTATTGATTACATCCTACAAATATTTGTAGATAGTTCACACACACTTTTATATACTACATATCCATAGTAAAATCTTAAATTTACCTTTCAGGGCAGGATTATCTTTTTATTCTAATAGAGATGATTTCCTTTCCTAGATGAAAGTAAGTAGAACTACTATTAGATTCATGGGTAATTTACCATTCCCCTCTCTTCCCATAAGAACACAGGACTAGAAGGGACTTCCTGCATTATCGAGTCCAGTTCCCAGTTATTGCAGGCAACCTCATCATATAGTCCTGTTCATAAATTTATGAAGCTCCATCTTAAAATTAGTTACGTTGTTTGCCCCACTATTCCTAGTGGAAGGCTGTTCCAGAACCTCACTCCCCTTCTGACTGTTAGAAACCTTCCTCTAATTTCTAGCCCAAATTTATTCATTGCCAGTTATACCCATTTGTTCTTTTGCCAACATGGTCCTTTAGCTTAAATAGCTCTTCTGTCTCCCTGGTGTTTGCTCCCCTGGTGTACTTATAGAGAGCAGTCATATTCCCTCTCAGTCTAAACAAGCCATGCTCTTTTACTGTCATCTTATAAAATAGGCTGTCCATTCCCTGATCATCTCAGTAGCCCTTCTCTGCACCTATTCCAGGTTGAAAGAAAATTAATCTTTCTTGAACATAGGTGACCAGAATTGTACACATTATTCTAGATGAGGTCTTACCAGTGCCCTCTACAATTATATTAATTCTTCCCTGTCTCTGTTGGAAATATTTTTCCCAATATATCCTAGGATCACATTTGCCTTTTTTATAGCACATTACATTGGTGGGTCACAGTCATCTAGTGATTGACTAATAGACCCTAGTCTTTCTCCTCCTTTGTCATTTCCAGCTAATGAGTCCCTAGTTTCTAGGAGAAATTGTTATTTGTCCCGAAGTGCACGACCATGCAGTTTGTACTACTAAATCTCATCCCATTTCTATTATTCCAGTCCTCCAGGTCATCCAGTTCTTCCATTTTGATATGCTGATCCTCCTCTGTAGTGATGCTGCCTCCCAACTTTTCCCATTTTACTCGGCTCCTTTAAGGTAGATCCTCTAATTTCTTCTTTGTTGGATTTTCAGCTGCCATGTATTCTAACAAAACAGGAGTCTGATCTCAGGAGCTTAAACTTTCAATGTCTGTCAGTCTTCTTTTTCATTAACTTTTTCATTAAGCTGCAGAACTTTTAGCCATATTCTTTCATCTATTTACTGGTTAGGGAACAACTTTGACCCACTTTAATGTCAACATTAATCATCCCAGATCACTGAATGGTTGATTTTTTTCCAAAGGGTTATACCTCTTAGTTTCTTCTTTCGAGCATGCTTCAGAAAAATAAACAGAACTCTCAGCAATAAGTTCAGTCATTGCTGGAGAACAGTTGAATAAAATACGTATTTCACATGGCTGTGCAGACTGAGAATATCTATTCATAGCGCAGTATTTCATCGTCATATTGGAAGACAGCTTCTTCTGCACCCATTTCTGAAGAAGTAAAAGTACAAGATATCTATTCCATACGAAAAATGGTGCTAAGAGATTAAAGTTTCAGAGTAAAGGATTCAAGTCAGAAATACCAAAGAAAAGACTGCATATATTTGTTACTGTGTGTGTAATACTATAGAATTTGATCTTGCTTCCATTGAAGTCAGTGGCAAAACTAGGCTAGAATTAGGCCCCCATGATCATGTACTATTATGTCTTCTTCAAATGCTGTTTCTATGGGTGCTCCACTGCAGGTGTTGGTGTGTCCCGGCACCGTTGATCTTCGGTAGCAGTGTCTGGTCAGGGTGTGCGTGCACAGTAGCAGTCTTGTGGCGCTGCTGGTACCTCATCTAGCACGCGCACACCCCAACCCCTTCAGTTCCTTCTCAACCATCCTCGGCTTGAGACAGAGTCCGTTAACAGCGTCACTAAAAACCTTCAATAAAATTAGATTGTTAGATAGCGTAGTTATTACCTTTGTTATTTTAATTAGTATCGTTATAGTTGGCGTTAGTTAACCTTAGTTAGATAGTATTTTTAAAAAAACTTTTGTTTTCTCATCCCCCTTTTTTTCCACAAAAAATGGGTGCCTTAAATATGCCTGGCTCCCAAGGCTTTAAAAGATGTACTTCATGTAAGGACACAATACCAATTTCTGATGGCCACTCATTATGTGTCCGATACTTAGGTGAGCTTGCTACAAGTTCACTTGGAGTTCATCTCGCCACCATCACAGCCTTCCATCAACAGGTAAATGGGACTTTGATATTCGCTCACCCGATTACTAAGCGATTTTTAACGGGCATACAGAACATGTACCCAGACATCCTAGAACCCACACCAGCCTGAGTCTTAAATCTGGTGCTCAGAAGTCTAACCAGGGCCCCATTCGAAACTTTAGCCACATGCTCGTTACTATCTATGAAAGTGGCATTCCTGGTTGCCATTACATCGGTGCGAAGAGTCAGCGAGATAGGGGCTCTCATGGCTCACCCCCCATACACAATATTCTTCAAGGATAAAGAACACATCCTAAATTTATGCCCAAAATATCTTCCTCCTCCCACCTCAACCAACCAATTCACTTACTTACATTTCATCCAAATCCACGCACTAACACTCAGGAAGTGGTCCTGCACACACTGGATGTGCACCATGCCTTAGCATTTTATCTGGACAGAATGAAGCCCTTCTGAAAATCACCTTGGCTTTTTGTGTCAACAACAGAACGATTGAAGGACTCTGCCATATCTACGCAAAGAATATCTAAACACATATCCAGCTGTATCTATATGTGCTATTCACTACACAACACTGAAGCCCCTCCGGGCATCAGAACCCACTCGACAAGAGCTTTATCTACCTCCATAGCATTCCTACACAACGTGCCCATTCTAGACATCTGCAGGGCGGCCACCTGGGCCTCTGAACACACATTCATGAACCACTCCACAATTACTCTCGGTTCAAGTTCAGACACAAGACTAGGGCTATGTCTACACTATGGGGGGGGGGGATCGATTTCAGATATGCAAATTCAGCTACGGGAATAGCGTAGCTGAATTCGACAATTCTGATCTGACTTACCCCACTGTGAGGACGGCAGCAAATCGACCACCGCGGCTCCCCCATCAACGGCGCTTACTCCTACCTGGGCTGGTGGAGTACGCGCGTCGATTCGGGGATCGATTATCACGTCCCGACGAGACGCGATAAATTGATCCCCGAGAGATCCATTTTCTACCGCCGATCCGGGCGGGTAGTGAAGACCAGCCCTAGGTCTCACAGTACTAGCTTCAGCAATGAACTCAACTCCAAAGCCCTTTCCATCCTCATGAGGGCACTGTTCTATATTCACCTGAAGTGGAGCACCCACAGGGACAGCACTCAAAGAAGAGAAGGTTACTCACCTTGTGCAGTAACTGATGTTCTTCGAGATGTGTGTCTCTATGGGTTCTCCACTACCCATCCTCCCCCCCTCTACTTTGGAGTACAAACCAAACACTCCACGGTAGAGAAAGAACTGAAGGGGTCAGGCCATGTGCATGCTAGATGAGGCACCAGCACCGTGAGACTGCTACTGCGTATGCGGACCCCGACCAGACATTGCTACCAAAAATCTCCAATCAACAGCGCTGTGACGCACTGACACCTGAGGTGGAGCACCCACAGGAACACAGATCTCGAATAACTTCAGTTACTGCACAAGGTGAGTAACCTTCTCTTCTGCCTGACCCCTGCCTTATTCAGTATAAAGAATGGGTGGTGTACAATAAACAAGACACAAGTTCTCAGATTCTCTGCCTTATTTGAAGCCATTTTGTTTTGCATTTTCAACAGTCAATCTGAAGTAATTCAGAAATCTTGATTTACAGATTAACAGAGAACAAAAACATTTTTCTCCCTCTGCATCAAAAACCACTTATCTCTTCAAACTTTCCCAGTAGATAAATCTCTGTGAAAAGTCATATACTGCCTATGTTTGGAGATAAGGCAAAGTTCTTAACAATTTTTATTGTGGAGCATCATGAGCAGCCGGTATAATAGACCAGGGAATTCTAAGCCTTCCCTGGGTGCCGCTGCCGCCAACCTGCTGCTGGACACCTGGGCCGCGGTGGCCCTGTCCCTTTCTATTTCCCAAGGCCCCTGCCTTCTGCTGCTGCCTGCCTGCTGCTGCTCCCTCCTCCTCAGGGGTGGGGGAGTGAGGCGGGAACCGGGTGAGCCAGCAGGGGCGGGGGGAGGGTCTGGTGGGGGAATGAGGTGGCTCACTTGGTTGGGCACGGGGAGGAAGCTTGCCAGGTGCAGGGGGGCCGGCAGCTCGGCCCAGCTTGTGTGGATGGGGCTGGCCCGGCACTCAGTGGGGTCATAGCTGGCCTGGCATCCCAACTTGGGAGGGGGACAGGGCCCGTCCCGTCCGGGGGGTGGCTCAGCCCAGTGTTCGGCCTGTCCGGGGGCGGGGGCTTGGTCCGGCATGGCTGGGGCCTGACTGGCGCTCAGGGGGGTGGGTGGCCTGGTATGGCATGGCTGGGGTGGGCAGGCGCAGGGCCTCAGCCGTGGGGAGGGGCCTCAGGAGGGCTCCTCCTGTTATGCGGGGAGGTTGGAGCTACAGCATGCAGAGGGGGCGGGGCCTTGGGCGGAAGGGGGCACCTCCAGCAGACTAGCCTCTCCAAAGCGGAGGTTCACCCACCATCCATGTGGAGCATTGTGGGCCCAATCATCCTTTTACTGCTATCAATGTGAGTTCTTTCCTGTAGACTAAAGTGGGAACAGACCTGGGCACTGTCCCGTGGAGTAAAGCATGTTGCATTTTTTTTTTCTGATTGTAGTTTAAAACATAATGGTATTTCTCTAGATGGCAGCAAACTGATATTTTCCTTAGCTCAAGTGGTAGATCCTGTGTTGCTGTAGCCAAGCAGAATTCCAATGTGAGCTCCACAAGTGTTCATTATTATTTTGATGTGATAGCCTCTTCATAGTTTAGAGATTACAACCACAGTCCCATTCTGATTGATTTTTGATCCCTTTTCTAATGCAAAGAAGGGAATTTTCCATTCTTAGAGATTTTTTAAGATTAAGTTCCATTTTCAGCTAGAACATTTTCTGACTGTTTTGATTGTTTTAATCTCAAGAACTTTAAAATATCTTAACAATACCGTTCTGAAGCTTTAGAAAAGTGTTTTTCTTTGTATTTGTCTACATTACCTCACAAAAATTGAAACTTAAGTAGATTTTGACATTGGTTTATGCAAGAAATAGCATTTAACTACAAGAATGATAAAATGTTTTAAAAATTGGTGCTATTTGAAAATCAGATATGAATTACCTATCAGCGGAGCTGATTTGAGGCAGCAGTGAGTAGCAATAGAAAATATTTTTTGTCAACATCCTTGGGTGATTTTTCAAAAGTGGGATGTGGTAAAATAGTTGGTTTCTTCTAACACTAAATAAGGAAAATTGGACTAATCTTACAGCTACCCTGTGTTTGTCTTCTTTGCTATTGAGCTTCTTCCTACAAACCTCCCCAAATTCTGACTTTCCAAGGTTCCTCCACAGATTTAAAGAAACAGTACATATTCTTACATGCCTCTCATACACATTGTTTCAATAGTGGTTGCTTAGGTCACCTGTAAATTGGGGATGATAATTAAGGCGCCATATTTGTCACTGAGGTCATGGAAGTCACAGATTCTGTGACTTTCCTTGACATCCGTGACTTCTGCAGCAGCCCGTGTGGCTGGCCCGGGAGCTGCCTGAGCAGCTCGGGCAGCTCGTGGGCCAGTTGCACTACACAAAAGAAAAGATAACAAGGTAGTAAGGTAGTTACCAGTCACATCATCTAAAAACCGAAGCACTTAAAACCAAAGAAATTATTAGTTAAGAACCTCATAAATCTGATGCTGGGCATATCAGAAACATAAACTCATTATTCATATCAAGTATTTTAAAAAACATATTTAATCACATCACAACCACCTTAACTCTGACCCAGAATAAATACTATATTCATTAGTAACCTCAAAATGTAAACGCTGCATATAGAACCCTTTTGAAAAGGAAACAAAAAAATATGTACATGTTAACGACCCACATTGGTCAGCCTTAAATACTAAACTACAGATAAATAACACAGTTTTCATATTAAAAATACATTATTCTTAAGAAACAGCAATTATAAGTACTTGGGAAATCCACTGCAAACTGCATCTGTAGTAACTTAGATAACTTACAATGTTATGGGGGGAGGTAGGTTTAAACTTGCTAGCCCACCTCAACTCTTCCTAGCTCTCTGGATCCCCAACAGCAGAGCTTCTCTGTAGCCAGGAGGAAGTGAGGAGTATGCATTGCCCTCCCTTGTGCAGGGGCAGAGGGAGATCTGTGTATGGCGTGCTATACCTGCACACTGTTCACTAGGATAGGTTCTAGCCAATAGGCCCCAATCTTTTAAGGAGCTCTCATGACTTTAGGGGAGATCAGCCCATGCGGAGTTCCTTGCAGGACTGAAGCCTTAGTAAACAAAGGGCTATGTATAAAACTAATAGATGAATATTTTAAAACATAGTTAATAAAAATAAACTTTAACAGTTTACCTTAGAAAACAATAGTGATCTCTATTGCCAAACACGAGTCAATATAGTTATAAAGCACATCTTTTAATCTGTGAAAATAGGTGGAATCTCCTTATCTCTAAATTTCAATTCTGTTTCTAGTCTTTTTCCATCTGCACTCTCTTGTAGTATAGTATTCAAAAATCCTAAGTAATTTTATTTTCTTCATTTATTTACGGGTCATTTTTCAGTTCTGATTTCCAAGACCTATAAACTTATTGGCTTTTGTTCTTACTTCTTCAGCTCCTTGATCAAAAGTCTGTTTCTTCCTTCTCTTCTCTGCAACCAGATACATGGCCAGGTGTGTAGTCAGTATTGCTTAATACTATGTAGTTCTTTGTACTGGGCACGTTTTTCTGTTTGTATTGTTTAAATTTTAATTTCAATTAAGAACAAGTTTTGTCTGGATTGTCATAATATTGCAAATTTAAAAACTCAGTTTATACTTTTGCTATACTTTACAAAAGTGAATAGCATAATTATTTAAATTAGCAAGACAGTACTGCTGTGTTTTATATATTTGTGTGTAACCCTGACAACATCTAAAATGAAACCATTGATCAGTACTGAAGAATGGAATGTACAGAATCATATTTATTATATTTGAGTCTTGGCTGTCTTTAAACAGCAGGGGTTGGTGGATATCATTTTTTATCTTTTAAGTAAAAAGTTGTTTTCAAATTTAGTCTTTCTTTTGTAAAATCCACTCTTGGAGTTTCTCACGAGGACTGCCTTATAGTTATCTAATCCAATGAATCCTGGAAAAATCTATCAGTCTTGCATTTACTGTGTATGGACTAGTGTCATGCTACGGTACTGTATATATTGTATATGATGATCCTTTCATTTCCTTTTTGCCTATCAGTCTAGACCTCAATACTTAATCATTTAAGTTTGTATTTTTTTATAGTTTTGTTTTTCATTTTTTCTTGGTGTTAATAGTTTTCTGACTCCCTTTTCATCCTCCACTCCTCTTTCCTGGGGAAGGATAAGAAACTCCCAACCAAAGACAAAAAAAAGCTGTCAACAAGCCCTGGAGTTTCATAGGATCTTAAAAGCCAAAGGTTCTTTATTCTCCCTAAAGCTGATCAACAGAAACTCCCCAAGTAAAAATTTGTGCTAATCTTACCAACAATTATTCCTTCCCAAAAGACATTGCAGATCAGAAGATGGAAGCTACCCTTAGATAGAACTTTGAAACGTCTTCAGTGATCCATAGAGTTTGTCTACACTGCAATTAGACACCCGAGGCTGGCCTGTGCCAGCTGACTCAGGCTCACAAGGCTCAGGCTGAGGGGCTGTTTAATTACGGTATAGACCTTCAGGTTCAGGCTGCAGCCCAAGCTCTGAGACCCTCCCACCTAGCAGGTTTTTAATTTCTGTGTAGATAAACCCATAGACACTCGTTGGCCAGCATATTCTTCACTAGAGCCATGACGTCCTGGTGCAGTGAGTTGAAAAGCCTGGACCACCAGAAGCCCATGATAAGTTCAAGTCAACACTGAAGAAACTATCCCTAGCAACTACTTTTGTGGCAGATGGATCCATGGACTCCATGAAGCTGGCAGCAAAAGGCTGTGCAAAACTATTCAAAGCAAATCCCCCTGTGCCTCAACTTCTCAGGTGGGAATCCTGTTTAGTTAGACACTGGGATAAGGTGGAAGTGAAAGTATTTATTCTCTATATCAGAAAAGATAAAAGGACTACAGTTCTTATACAAAAGCTCCTTTTATTGCTACCCATAACACAGGCCACCAGATAAGAGACTTTTCTTATTCCAGGGTAAACACTAAACCGGTAACCCACAGGCAAGTCCTGATCTGGGGACAAGTTCAGCCCTTGTTTACGATCCAAACAGTCAGTATGGCTGCAACTATGCCTGATTCCACCCGGAAATACTCCTGGAAGGCACTTAGACACATGGTTCCTGTCAACATTAGAGTACAACACTAATCTCTGGTGCTCCAGGTTCTTCTACATCTTTATCCATTCTCCAGCCTTAAGACACACCAAGCCATCCTGAAGTAGATCTCTCATCTCCCAGAGCTATGGATAGTAGAGCCTCTCTCTCAAGACCAAATGTTTTCAGGGTTCTATTCCATATTCTTTCTAGTAAGGGAAAGATCAGGAAGAGTCCAAGCCATCTTAGACCTCAAGAGGTTGAACAGGCCAACAAAGAAGAATTAAATTCAGAATGGGTTTCTAGCTTCCATTATTTTTTACAATCTCTCCAGCAGACCTGACAGAAGCTTATCTGCATATTCCACTGTTTAGAGTGCCTTGCCGCTCAGAACCAGTCAAACTCTGTGCTCTCTGGTGGGTTCTTCCTCTTCTTACTCTTTCCCCAATTGTGTCTGTCTTACTCCCTTACTGAAGCAGTTTCTTCTTCCCAAAATGCCGAAGTAGTGAGTAAATTAACCTTGTAAAGAAAAAAAGGATATTAACCAGTATTTAAATTTTTCCATTTGTTTCTCAGAATATTGCATGAGTAAATCTCATCATTTGTAAAATTACTGTTCATGAGGTACTCATCACTGTTATATCTGTGTGCTAGCTCCATATATTTCAAAATTATGCTTTCTTATATGCTGGCTGTTGTTGTGGCTTGTCTTTTTAGATTTTAAATTCTTCAGGTCATTGACTGTCTTAATGGAAAGTCTATTGTGGACACTACAGAAATACAAGTTATAAATAACAATGCACAGTACCATGGGTATGAATAAACAAAACGCTTTGTAATCAAAACTGTAAAAGTGACAGTAACTAATTCCCTTGAGAGAGGAACACACCTTTTTGTTCCCCCTAGTCAATTTAATTTAAAGCCAGTTAATACAAAGGTGCAGAGCTTGTTCTCCAATCCCATAACCATCATTCACCATCCTTAGAAGAAGCATGACAAAAAGAGATGAGTGTTGCATCTTTCCACAAAGAGAGAAGGTTCTCAATGTGATCTGAGGGCCTTGCAGTAAACTAATATTGTACATTTTTATAGCAGCTAAATTAAATACTGATGTTTTATTTTTATATACAATTTAAGGACTCAATCTTGCAAAACTTATTCTTGCAACAGTAGCTTTGTTGGGTTGCAGGACCGGGCCTCATATTTTTAACAGGCTAAACCTAGAATTAGATCCGAGTGGGCAAACTTTTTGGCCCAAGGGCCACATCGGGGTTGCGCAACTGTATAGAGGGCCGAGTAGGGAAGGCTGTGCCTCCCCAAACAGCCTGGCCCCTGCCCCCTCCCACTTCCCACCCCCTGACTGCCCCCCTCAGAACCTCCAACCCATCCAACCCCCTTGCTCCTTGTCCCCTGACCGCCCCCTCCCAGGACCCTCACCCCCTATCCAACCCCCCTGCTCCCTGTCCCCTGACTGCCCTTACCCCTATCCAGCCCCCCGACCAGACCCCTGGGACTCGACCCCCTATCCAACTGCCCTCTGCTCCTCGTCCCCTGACTACCCCTTCCTGGGACCCCCCACCCCTAACTGCCCCCCGAGATCCCACCCCCTTATCCAAATGCCCCCCCCCCCGCTCCCTACTCCCTTACCAGCAGCAGGAGCTTGCAGCCACAACACCCGGCCAGAGCCAGCTGCGCTCCCCATGCTGCCCAGCGGGAGCAGCGGGCCAGAGTGCGGCCCATGGGGCGAGATGAGGCTGCGGGGGAGGGGCCAGGGACTAGGCTCCCAAGCCGGGAGCTTAGGGGCCGGGCAGGACTGTCCTGCGGGCTGTAGTTTGCCCACATCTGAATTAGATACATATATCCACCCCTGAATTTAATTGTGATTTTATTCACATATCTGAAGATAGAATTTAGCCCTCCATTACTAATTGATTGTGCTTGTTTGTATGTGTTTAACTACTAAATTATGAATCATTTATCATTAGTTAAATACATTAATAAGCCAACAACTAGTAAGGATGGTTTATTAAGCAGCATGTGCATGAAGGGGTGTAAAAGCCATGAGTCCTACACTCCTCTGACCTATAGAGTAGTTAATTATAGTTTGTAAATATACTTCATAGGGACAGAAGAGGCAAATTAGCAACCATCTAGTCAGTTGGGATGGTCTGGTTTATTTGGTCCTGCCTCAGCGCAGGAGGCTGGACTTGATGACCTCTTAAGGTCCCTTGCAGCCCTACACATCGATGATGTCTCTGAAGGTATAGATTGTTTTACGATGCTGCTGATATTGTTCAACCATCAGACTATGAAGACTCAGCTAATCAAGATTTTCTCCAAAACAAAACTAAATCTCTGGTCAGGATTTTCGTTTCACTTTTATTTACACTCTGTAGTTGTTTTTAAATATATAGCAATATTTTTGTGACACGAACTACCCTAAACTGTTTATATGTAAATATTGTTAATATTTAATTTCAGATGCAGCAGGAACTAGAAAAAAGTATCACTAAAGAACTTGACCAAGGTAATTTGTCAGAGCATGTTAACATTTTTTTTTCAAAAACTGAGTGTTACTAAATATAATTTGATTTTGTTATAATTCAAAAATAGTATTAAACTGTTATGTTGTATACCATTGCTGTTTCTACTAATTTTCAAATTTAGTAAAGTTCTTTTTGCAAGCACTGCCCACTTACCAAAGTGCTGTACAGATTATTATGTAATTCCCCCACCAAAAAAGTCTTAATCTGAAGTCAATTTTGCAGAAATTCCCAAATAACACACACATAGGATTAACAAAAATACAATAAATCCTCTTTTAAGATTTTTCAAACTTTAAAAATCACTTCTCCTCTCACACTTATTTTAATCAGTATTATTGTATATAATTGATATTCTTCCAAATTTATCACTAGAATAAGCAATTGTCATGCCGTTGTCTTCATTGGAATTTAGTGTGCTTACAGCATCTGTGGATTTGACCTATTATTTTCAATAGCCCTTGAAATACTAACAGTTATTTACTGATTAGCAAAAAGGCTAATGTATTGCTTTTATAATTAAAAAATATGGTTTCTTCCTTTGTGAATGTCCCTTTTATGTCATTTTCATCATGTTTCCTTTGTATTGATTTAAAAATGTGTATCTGCTGTCTCTGGACCTGATACAATGCCAACTGTCAATGAAAAAAATTCAATGGGTTTATGACAAAGCCTATTGTAAAACTATCACACAACATAACACAGAACATATATGGTCATTTGTTTTTCTTCTTCTTTCTAGCCACAGCTGAACTTGAAACTGGATCTGTAAGAGTCTCTCCTGTAGGATCTACTGATGGATCTTCAAAAAATCTAAATGTGGATCAGGATCCGGTTTCCAGGGCAACACAGCAGTATCTAGATGTTTTAAAGAAAAATTATATGATTTGAACAAAACATTAAAGCAAGTTTGTGGAAATGATTTTGTTTACATAACATTTTAATGGTTTCCCATTAAATGGGTTAGGATGTTAAATCTTAATTACAATTTAAATATAAACTATAAAGGTATTTTATAAATATCAGGCACATTGCACTTGTCTCTGGAGAAACACCACATAGTTATATAGTCTCCTTTTAAATTAAATATATAAGCCATACCTTGTTTTCATTTGTAACTAGCAAAGGAAATACAGAGCGGTGTTCTTGAGTTTGACAGAACTGCCTGAATGTTAGTTGTTACAACAGCTATTCTGAGTCTCAACCTATTCATTTTCTCTGATGTATTTTAACCAAAGCGTTTCCTGAATTCTGTTTTGTGTGTTTTCTCTTTTACGTATATTTTATGTTTTTAAATGTTGTCTTAAGTAGCCATTAGCATGTTCAGATCTGACGCATCTGTTTTGTGCCCAGTTGTGTAGTCCTGACACAGGGAAAACTGTTGATTCACTGTAAGATTTACCTATATTAGGTTTGAAGAATTAGGCACTTGCCTAATTTGTTTTTGCTTTTATTCCATTGTGTTTGAGTTTAAAAAATACTACATATCTGTAATAGTGCCAAGAGATTTGTAGTGTGTGTTTTATATGGTAGGGGAAACTTATCAATACAATGCACTGAATTTTTTATTAAATAATACAGCAACTTGGGGCATTCTGAGTTGTTAGTAGATCAATATGTTGTAAGTACAGCTCTTCTGTAGATGAAATAGAGTAAAATATATATAAAAAAGTATATATATATTGTGCGCCTACCTCCAATTTTCTTGATATTTTTCAAAGTTGGTGCATGGAAAAGCTAAGTTTTGCATTATTACTAAAAGCAGAAGACCCCTTGATCATAAATCTAGTAAACTGGACTTAAAGCGAGTCTGTTTCAATGATCAAGACAGTTTTACTTATTCCAGCGATTCATCCATTGTTACTGAAGACCCATATTTCTGCCATTAAATATCTTTAAAAGTCAGTAATGTTGTGGTTCAAGATGATGAAACAGAGGAAGAAATCCCCACTAGAGAAAACATGAACAATGATTATATTGAGATGAGCAGTACATGAAAAATATATCCTGTACCTACTACTCCAAGAACTAAGCTAACTAGCCAGGGTGGAAAAAACCTGTGCCACCATGTCTCTTAACAGTTTTAAAGGAATAAAACAGTTTTGAACAGTTGGTGTATTGTCTTTACTTGTAAAATATTACATTTCAACTGTTCAATAAATTGTTAAATGTAACATGTCTCACTTTTGTTTTACATTGCGTCTCTTCCTGACTATACTTGTGTATCATTTTCTGTGTTGTTTCCAGTGTCTGTTCTTTCTTTCCTTCCTTCTCCTACTATCCCTTTACTCCCTTTCCTGTCTTCTGCTTCACCCTCACAACTGTTCTCATTTCTAATACTTTTGTCTCTCCTTTCTCCCCACAAAATATCAGTCCCCTGTCTTTTTCCTACATACCAATGTGCGTGCTTATCCACATACTCCTTTCTCTCTGGTCTTCTCCTTCCTTCTGATTGAAAGAGCAGTAGCTCAGTGGGCCAGGGAGAATGGCCCCTTTTGAGTTCAGTACCCCATACAAAACTTCCACTCACCCTGAGCAAATTGCTTTTTAAAACCTCATACATATACAGTTTAGGGGAGGTATTGCAGCAGATCCTTTGCTCGTGTCGTTCAGCATCGTCCTATTGACTTTAATCGAACTCTGCTGATTTACAGCAGCTGAGGATCCAGCTCATTATCTGACACCTCTAGATACCTCAGGCAAGATTCAAAAATGGGTGCCCCTAAAGTTAGACTCCTAAAAAGTGACCTAATTTTTTCCAAAGTGTTCAGCACTCCCAGCAGCTCTCATTGAAATTGCATTTCCTCCCCCTCCTCCCACCACCACTTTAGGGGAAAGCACTACGAACTCAAACTACAACTCAAAAATCAAAATCATTTTTGGCTATGGAGTCTTCCCTAAATGCCGCTAATATGAAATTGAGTATTCTAAATTGGTAATCTGTTAGTAATCAGCCAGCAAACCCTTCAGCTAACCAGAGCCATTTGTATTCCAGGACACAATGGGACAAAATTCCACAGGAGCAACTCCTAAATTCCACTGTAACGTTAATTTATTGTGTATCAGCATCAATTGTTATGATCTCCACCGTCATGAAAACGTACACTACTGTGGCTTCTAGCAGAAAATAATCATTGGCATAAAACTTCATTATACTTTTCAACCATGATTAGTTTAGACTAGACCATTGGTTCTGGTATGCTCTCTTGGTGGTTGGGCTTCAGCTCCCATGGCAACACAGCTCACAACCTCCTTCTCCCAATATGTGCTACCAAAGAGAGAAGCTTGTACTGTAGTCTGCTTAAGCATTTATCTCACCAGATCCTCAGACCTCAGCTGCTGTGCTAGCTAGTCTCTGCTTCTGTCCCTCCCTCTCTCTGGCTATATTCCAGTTCTCACTCCCCAACCTCCTGCTGCCTAGGTCCACAGAATATTGCAAAGAGCATGCACTGTAATCCAATTAATTCCCTGTGATATGGAAAGGGGTGTGGGGGAGGGGGCACAAGGCTCCACACACCACTTTTGCCCACAAGCACTGCCCCCCTCCCCAGCTCTCAGTGGCCGGGAGTGTGGAACCGGTGCTTGGGGTGGGGAGAGTGCACAGAGCCCGTGCCCCCCGCCTAGGAGCCGGATCTGCTGGCTGCCTCCGGGGCGCCGTGCGGTGCCAGCCAGAACAGGTAGGGACTAGCCTGTCTTAGCGCTGCAGCACCACCAACCGGCCTTTTAACAACCCAGTCAGAGGTGCTGACCAGAGCTGGCAGGGTCCCTTTTTGACCAGGTGTTCCGGTTGAAAACCAGACACCTGGTCACTCTATTTGTGGGTCATGGGTGGCAATTTTATTTAGGCAGGATGTAATCCAAGTCTTTGGGGGGGAAATTAGATGTGACTGCTTCCTGGGGAGTGGGGTATTATGAGGTAGAGGACTGGGGAAATAGGAGCTAGGAGTTGTAGCAACAGGCAGGGAGTTACGGGAAGAGAGATAAATGGGGATGGGTGATAGAGTTGATGGGGGTTTCAAGTGAGGGACGCTTGGCATGTGCCAGCTTTGCCAGTGCACCCCAACATACTCCACATCCTCTCGCTCTGCTGGGCACACACACACCCTGCACACCCAGCTCCGCCAGCGCATCCCCAATCCCAACGCGCCCTCGGCTCACCCACTAAGTCCCCTGAAAGCCACCCGTAGGGTGACCAGATGTCCTGATTTTTTAGGGACAGTCCCGATATTTGGGGCTTTTTCTTACATAGGCTCCTATTACCCCCGAGCCCGTCCTGATTTTTCACACTTGCTGTCTGGTCAGCCTAGCCACAGACTCAGGCTGGTACCTCTGAGGGTGCAGGGCCAGGCTCAGTGGTGGCTCTGACCGGGGCTCACGGGTGTAGCTGCGCCCACCGCCATCACGGGGGGCCGAGGAAGGACACAGAAGCAGCCCTCGCCCCCACCGCCCCGCACCTGACCCCGATTCTCTTGCGCTCCCGCCTTGCCTTGGCAAAGTCCCAGCACGGGTTACTCCGCCTAGCAACAGCTCTCTCCAGCCAATCAAAAATCCAGGCTGGCAGCACGACAGCCAATCGAAAAACAAATCACATTTCTCTAGCCAATCATAAAGCTCCAAGCTCAACCTCCGCAGCCAAACACAGCACCAATAAAAAAGTGACAGGTTACCCGGCAACATGGCGTGACGCTCGGCCAATGGGAACATCAGGCAGGCAGCGCCCGCCCTCATACTATCCTGCCCAGCAACGTCTCACTAAGTGGCTAAGGCCCGGTAAAATCGGAACAGACTTAACCAATCAGGAAGGAAAATAGGGTGAGCGACAGTTCAGGATTAACCCCTTGGAGCGATCGGGCTGCTGCGGGCTTGAGGCCGTTTCCCTGGCCAGACCCACAGAGAGCTGCAGTGACTGGGAGGGTCCCTGAACCTGTGACTGAGCGGGTCACGTTCAAATATGCAAGTCCCGTCACATCACTGTTGCAGTATTTTCTGAATTTAATGCTGTGTTTTCTTCCTTTAATAAAAGTTTCCTTTTGTTATACACGGGACTTGCGCATGGTGACCTATCGCCTCTTAGCGGCGGCCAGGGGTAGTGTCCAGTTTTCCCAGATTACCGGCTCAAGCCAATTCTATTTTGTATTGTTAAGAGGACCCCCCCTAGATATTGAACCCAGCCGTTGTTGCTGCCTACATCACATGGCAGAAGGGTTACATAGCTAACTTCTCCCCTCTCCTCCTTGTTTCCCAGGATATCTTAGATCTGTGCAATCCGAGTACAGAATTGGAGGAGAAGCTTGTCCAAATTATTTCTGGCAACAAGGCTGCCCAGAGGAAGGGGCAAATGGGGCAATTTGCCCCAGGCCCCGCAGGGGCCAGTATGAGAATATAGTATTGCAACTTTTTTTTAATGGAAGGGGCCCCTGAAATTGCTTTGCCCCAAGCCCCCTGAATCCTCTGAGCGACCCTGTCTGGCATAATAAAGTTCTCTGCCATTTCAAAAGCTCCACAAGCTTCCAGTGACCATGTGACCTCCCTGGGCCCCTGCTGCGCTCCCCGCATCAAAATCTGAAATGGCGCCCTGCCCAAACCTGTGGCATTTTGGTGGGTGGGAGGGGACAGTGCACCATTGAATTGGGAGGCTACATCAACCTATAGTAGAGACCAAAATTGGGGTTATTTGTGCAAGGGGGGTGCAAAAATATAAGCCACAAAAATAGCCACTTTTTCAAAGAGTTTTTGGTGTTTTGTTTTATTTTTGCCCAGATTTAGAGAGCAAACTATTGCTTTGATGTGGGTCAAAATGGTCTCACTCTGACAAGTTTTATCCCAGGTAGGGCATGATACCCACTAAATCTCTGGGGGACCCAAATTGAGAATGGTATTTAAGAATGTGTGTTCGTTTCTTTGCATGTGTAGTCTGAAAGGCAGGGGCGGCTCTATGTTTTTTGCCGCCCCAAGCACGGCAGTCAGGTGGCCTCAGTGGCATTTCTGTGGGTGATCTGCCGGTCCCGCGCCTTCGTACCCGCTGCCGAATTTCCGCCAAAGCCGTGGGACCGGCGGAACGCCCACAGCCAAGCCGCCGAAGGCTGCCTGACTGCCGCCCTCATAGCAACTGGCACGCCGCGCGCGCCCCCCCTCCCCCCTCCCCTCCTGCGGCTTGCCGCCCCAGGCATGCACTTGCTGCGCTGGTGCCTGGAGCCGCCCCTGCTGAAAGGATTACTGTGCACATGCCCCAATAAAGAAAAAAAACATGAGCGGTTGTCTGTGCAGCCAAATAATGCTTGCCTGGGTAGTTTGAGGAAATGAGCCAACAACATTGCCCGGGTGAACACCACACCACTGAAGTTTTTAGTTTCAATCTTTGTATAGCACTTGTCCCAGTACAGATCCTTGAAGGACGCTGCTAGCTACCTCTCTCAAGTGTGAAAAACTGACTGTTTATTCCTACACTTTATTTCCTATCTTTTAACCAGTTACTGATCCATGAGTGGACCTGAAAGTCCAAGTACACTATATCCACATGTTTGTTGATCCCCTCAAATAATTCTAACAGACTGATGAAACACGAGTTCCCTTTACAAAAACCATGTTGAGTCTTCCCTAATAAATTGTCTTTAGCTATGTATTCTGATAATTCAACCAATTTGCCTGGCACTAAAGTTAGGCTTACCGGGCTGTAATTGCCAGGCTCCCCTTTGGAATCTGTTTTTTTTTAAATCAGCATCACATTAGCTATCCTCCAGTCATCTGGTACAGAGGCTGATTTCAGCAATAAGTTACATACCTCAGATAGTAGTTCTGCAATTTCTTATCTGAGTTCCTTCCAAACTCTTGGATGAATACTATCTGGTCCTGGTGATTTATTACTGTTATCAATTTTTTCCAAAATCTCCTCTAATGACACCTCAGTCTGGGACAGTTCCTCAAATTTGTCATCTAAAAAGATTGGCACAGGTATGGGAAACTCCCTCTCGGCAGAGGGTCACTGCAGAGGATGTGAAGACGGATGCAAAGAATTCATTTAGCTTCTCTACAATGGCCTTGTCTTCTGTGAGCGCTTCTTTAGCACCTCGATCATCCAGTGGCCCTACTGATAAAAAAAAATCAGGCTTCCTACTTCTGATGTACTTAAAAGTTTTTTGGTTGGTTGTGGGTTTTTTGGGTTTTTTTGCTGTTAGTTTTTGCATCTTTTGCTTGTTGCTGTTCAAATTCTCTTTTGGCCTGCCTAATTATACTCTTACACTTGACCTGCCAGAGGTTATGCGCTTTTCTATTTTCCGCAGTAGGATTTGACTTCCAATTTTTAAAGGATGCCTTTTTGCCTCTAACTACCTCTTTTACGCTGTTAAGCCATGGTGGCATTGTTTGGTCCTCTTACAATGTTTTTAATTTGGGATATACATTTAATTTGAGCTTTTAGTATGGTGTTTTTTAAAAGTTTCCATGCAACCTGCAGTCATTTCACTTTTGTGACTGTTCCTTTCAACTAGCCTCCTCATTTTTATGTAGTTCCTCTTTTTGAAGGTAAATGCTCCTGTGGTGGCTTTCTTTGGAATCCAAACCCCGACCCACCGCAAGGATGTTAAATTTAATTACATTATGGTCATTATTACTAAGTGGTTCATCTACATTTGCTTCTCGGACCAAATCCTGTATCAATCAAGAATTGTTTCTCCCCTGGTGGGTTCCAGGACTAGCTGTTCCAAGCAGTCATTAAAGGTGTCTCAAACTTTTATCTCTGCATCCTGTTCTGAGGGAGATAATTGAACTGCATCAGGCGGGACCCCCTATGGTGCCTTGGGCTGGACCTCCTGCTACTCCTATAGTCAGAGCGGTACAAGTCTGACTTCGACTCTGATGTTTCAGAATAGGAGGGCCAGGGTGGCACTGCACCTCTTTATGTAGAGCATCGGGAGCCTGGGGACCAACGGTGCTCCATGGATGGAGGTGCTGGCAGTGGGGGGTGCTGAGGTGACGGAGATCAGCATGATATCATCTCTGGCTTTCCCTTTGACTGAACGGGGTGCCGAGATGGAGCCTGCAGCTCTGGTGCATCCTCCTGCCTTGGGGGCGAGAACGGTGTGTGAGTCTCAGCAGGTCCTGCGCCGCCTCAAAAGCCTCCGAAGTGGATGGGAGCAGCCGGTGCTCCAAGGGGTTTGGTGAGCGTGATGGGCCCAGACTCGACTGCCTCACTTTGGCAGGTGTCGATGTAGCCCCACTCTGAGCCTCGGAGCCGTGACCCGACTGAGTTGCCACTGATGGCTGGTCCCTTGATCTTGCTGAGGGGGATCAGTCTCTTTCCATCCTCTTCTTCTTCTGTGCTGGCAATTGGGACCAGTGCCCAAGGCTGGAGTGCCCCCGAGAGGTTCCATGATGGTGCCGAGTCTCCTTGGCAGTGTCTTTCTTTGACGCCGGATCTCTCGAAGACGGCACTGGAGTGCGCCGTGCCAAAGAAGACGTACTGGGAGTGGGATCCCCGGCACCTGGATCCGACTGAGGTTGGAGAGATGCCTCCATGAGGAGTATTTTAAGCTGCTGCTCCCTCTCTTTAAGAGTTCTCAGTCAGAATTCCCGACAGATCTTGCAGCAGTCTGTTTCCCTCCCCAGACACCATAAACAGGAGGTGTGGGAGTCACTTTTAGGCATGCGCTTTGCACAGTCCTGGCAAGTCTTGAAGCCCAGGGATCGCTGCATGCCCTGGTGACAAATAAGGGGGGGGGGCAGAAAAATGGGGGGAGGGAACCCCCCATAACTGAAACTTATACGTGAACTAACTATGCTAACCAACTAGAACTATCTGCAGCAAAAACCAAAAGTACTGCTAAGCCACTTGCTGAAGCAAGAGCAAGGGGAAGTTCCAGCTACCGTCACTGGCAGTAAGAAGGGACTGAGGGGGTGGCAGGTCGGCAGGGCCCTTTATTGGGCACCATGAAGGTGTGACTCCAGGGGGTGCCCAGGTCGATCCCACAGATGCAACTAGGGGGGGGAAATCTTTCAGCTACTGTGCACATGCGCGCACACACATCTGATCGGAATTAACATGAACAAGCACTCGAAGAACTGGCCCTAGCGATGTTCCATAGGTAGGCACATTCGATTCTCCATTTGAGTATCAGGTGCCAAGATTAATCAGAATAACAAGATAACACAAGCTTGTATCTGACCTTTCTAGTTGCCATTACCTCTGAACTGCAACTTTTGGAATTAAAAAGTTCCCCTATCTGTACAAGAGCCACACTGCTGTTGTCATGAGGAAAAGGTTACTCTTATAGCTCCAGAAACCTTTCTGATCAAGATAAGTTTCTCTTTCCACAATTCCTGGGAAACATTTCTCCTGTTGTTTTGTTCTAAACCTGGGAAGGTTGTGGCATAAATGGGTATTCCTAGTGCTCTAAAATATATCTTAAGCATGGAGTACATGCACCAGTTGTGTCCTGTTCATCTAATGCTATCCAAAATGTCAAGGTCATATAAGGCATCAAAATTGCTCCAGGCAAAACACAAAAATCCTGCACCAGGTGGCAGGCTAGGCATCACAGAAGTCTTTAGAGGCACTGGAGGGAAAGTGTACGAGCCTCATCTGAGGAAGATTTGCAAAAGTGAGTTTCCATTCCTCCACAGGAAGCTGCTACTGGGTTGATTCCCACATAATTCCTTAGATTACAGAGCTCTGGCTCTTTATGGAGGGAAACTTCCATACTTGCCTATTATTCAACTATAATAATAATTAAAACATTCCCTCCCCCCACTTCTTGGAGTCACTGCTTGATGCTTCCCACTAATGATGAATGAGGAGAGATGCTGTGCAAGAGAAATGCCAAATTTCTTACCTGATAATTTTCTTTCCATTAGCAGCTTCTCTCCTCATTCAGCCCACCCTGGTAGTTTGGTAAATGACTAGAGGGAGAGTTAGATATTTATAATTGTCTTAAGGTTAATTTAACACATTGTATCAGGTTGTCTTAATGCTAATAATCAGTTGCTGTTGTATTTCTACAGCTGTTGAAGAACTCCTCCAGTGGCCTGTACAGAAGGATGGGGCTTAGTCCTGGAGCCTCCAGAAACAACACTGGACTGCCTCGGAATTCTGGAGGGGTGAGGGTGGGGGGTTTAACCCATTAGAGATGAATAAGAAGAGAAACTGCTAAAAGAAAATTATCAGGTAAGAAATTTCTCATTCTTTGCCTAGCCTGCCCTTTTGAAATCTATGCCCAGAGGAGACCCTCCATGTATGGATTTACCCCATACCACACTGTTCCACCCTCCCCTAGGGAGGCCTTTCCTGGGGCCTAGCATCAGCCCTCAGGAAGACTTGGAGAGTGAATGGGCAGGGGAAAGGTGTGGTAAGGGGCATGTATCTTATGCCTCCTTTGGCCCTGCAGAGTTTTCCCCAGAGAAAATAATTCAGGTTATGGAACCTCCCACTCAGTGATCCGGGGACAACCTCAGGCAGCAGGCATCCCTGGTAATGTAGCTCTAACAGCAGGTGTGGTATCAGCTGGCAGGGGCCAGAGCTGGTGTGGAAGCACAGAGCTTCTCCACAGATGGCCTCCAATAGAACCTTGGGTACTCTCAGGTTTGGGCCAGGTCCCATGGCCTATTCTGGTAGGGGAGCAACCCCACCTCCCTCATGGGATTTCTGTAAATGGCTGCTCACAGAGATTTCATCCCAATAAGCCATTTCCTTCCGGTTTTACCATAGGAGAGGATGGTGTGGGCCCATATACTTATCTGCCACTTTGTAACCTTTGTTCTGATGTTAGGTAACTCTTCATTGTATTGTGAAAGTCCCTTGTGTGACTTGGCATAGAAGCTGTTAGGATTTTGTGCTAATGAGTTGTATAATTTTTTACTGATTTATCTATACACTGGCTGTTATATAGTTAGTGTCAGAAACACCTTTTAATTTCCTTGCTAAGATGCATCACAAAGGCAGCTTGCTAAGGATTCTTTTAGGATGAACTTCTAGATTTTTAAACTGCAGCATGGCAAATTCCTTTTCAAAATAAGTTGTACTTTCATGGGTATAACTATACAAATAAAATACCAGGAAAATTTCCTTTCACAAACTGTATCTGATCACGTCCATTAGTTTTTACCAGGAACAAACATTTTAAAAAAGCCCATCCAGCTTTTTGCTTTATTCAAGATGTACTGAATTTTGTCCAAAGAAGGAGCACGCTGTTTCTTTGTTATTCATTGGCAGAACTGTTGCTTGAGGGACCAGTTAAAGCTCATTCAAGTAGGGCTGCTGGAGAGATAGTAGTCAGACAACTCAATCCTGACTCTTGAGATTTGCAGGCAGCCACTTGTAATTCATTACAGGGCTTTACAACTATGACTGCTTCTACACTGCTTTGCACAAGGAATAGAAATCTGGCCTATATTTACACCTAGGATCAATTCCTATCCCCCCCTTCTCTTTAGCCTCTCTATTTATCACACTACATATATATATATATATTGCCTGTTGTAAAAAGTTATATTTGCTTAAAAATACAATGCCATTGGTTTTTTAGAGGGAGCTGAAGTTTCCAGACACTGGCTGCTGGAACAGAGAGGTATTGAGAGTCAGCATTAGCACCAGCCATAGCATTAGGAACTGCTGTTTACTGTTGCCATAGAGATAACAAAACTATTCAATCCATTGCCTCCAGAAGTTCATATTTTTCCTGTGCATGAGTGAAAAATCAAGGGTGGATGTTTTGGGATCACTCCCTTTAAGAAGTAGCATTCTATAACCCCAGAGGGACTAAAAAAATTGTTCTACTCCAAGGTTAAGCAGCACAACAAAAGTGTGTCTATTACTGCTGAAACAGTTCAGTGTGTCCACTTTGCTGGTGTGCTCTGCACACTCTCCAGCCATCACTGTATGTGTGCATAGAGGCACTTATTCTATAATTCTAGACACAGCTCTCTGGAACAGGCACAGAGCATCAGAGTAGGTTCTTACTTGTCAATATGTTATCTAGGCAGATATGTCATCAATGAATATGGGTACATTAACCGCCTCTTCCAGATGTGTATATTTTGTCCATAATTATATATTGACGTACAAGGAACAGTGTAAAGGTTGCTGCTGCACAATATTGTATTCTGCTCCTCCGACCCTTCTGGAACAAGAGCTTTTGACATGCATAAGGCAAAGTCAAACCTTTGGAAGCAGAACCTGCTCAGTTACAGACTCAGCACCTCTCTCTTAAAAGAGCATTAGACACTATGAAAGCAAAGGTTAGAGCATGAGGAAATGCAGAGTTAAGGGAATACTTCCCACACAACACAACCACATAACTCTGCCCTTGTATGGATGCCAGGATGACCTTATAACATCACAGTACTTTACCTTTCCCTAACATAGGTTAACATTTCCCCTATGCCCACCACAACTCCAAACACAGAGAAGGAAACACAGGCATTCCTAAACTTTAGGTCTGATGGAGAACCAAGATCTGAGGAAAGCTTAGCACTGACACAAAGGCACTTAATTGGAAACTTCCAGAGCAATAGAACAGACTCGGCACTGAAGAACCTGCACTGATAGCACCAGCCGGTTTTTGGCTAGAAAAGGCACTGAATTCCTGAGTTACACACATGCCCTGAGATAAAGGTTCAGATGACAGAATCAGCCTCCTTGGCACTGAAGAAGATCTGGAAGTGAAACTAGACTTAGTGTTCTAACTCAAAACCCAATAATGGTAATGGGCACATTAGGGACTTCTAAAGTTTCTTTTGCCTGGGGCCTGACCAGTGGATGGATCCAAAGAGCTGGCTTGTACGGCTTCTGTCATGAGGAAGGCCAGGAGCTAAATGTGTCTATCCTTTCAAGTCCAAGGCATGAAGGCACAGCATGCCTGTAGCGAAGTCGAGATTCACTGGCGTGGCACCTCCTGCTGGTCATCTTGGGAATCAGCTCTTTTCCAGCTTCGGAGCACCCTCTGCTGGCCGGCGGCTCGCCTGTCTCATGCCCCATGACCCTCCTGGATCCCGGGTGCCACTGCAGTACCCCAACACTCTGTGTCTTCCCTCCCAGAGGAACCCCCAACCCTCTAAACCTACTTTGCCTCAGTGGCTACTGCCAGTCATCATCTAGCCCCCGCTCCCTGGGGCAGCCTGCCATCCGTAATGGCCACTCATCATTGGCAGGGGGTTAGGACCTGCTTCTTTTGCCTATTCCCAGGCTGCATCTCTGCAGCCCCAGTACCTTTCATAGGCCTTCAACAAGGTCTGCAGCCTGGGGTTTTACCAGGCTGGAGCTCCCCAGCTCCCTTGCCCTATTCCCCAGCACTGCTCCAGTTCAGGTACCTTCCTCTCAGGCAGCTAGCCCTTCCCACTCCAGGGCTACAGTGAGACTCCTCCCAGCTCCTGGCCCCCAGCCCTCTTATCAGCCTAGCTTGGCTGCTTTTAACCTCTGTCTATCGGAGTGGGGCAGCTGCCCAACTACAATGCCAAACAACAATCTCATAGACTCATAGACTTTAAGGTCAGAAGGGACCATTATGATCATCTAGTCTGAACACTATAAAATTAACATGGCACACATTACATGGATTAAAAACTAGCTAAATGAAAGGTCTCAAAATGTAACTGTAAATGTGGAATCATCATCAAGAGGGTCTGTTTCCAGTAGGGTCCTGCAGAGATTGGGTCTTGACCCCCACACTATTTAACCTCTTTATCAGTGACCTGGAAGAAAAAAATAAAATCATTGATAAAGTTTGCAGATGACACAAAAAATGGAGGAGTGGTAAATGATGAAGAGGACAAGCTCCTGATTCAGAGCAATCTGAATCACTTGAAAAACTAGGTACAAGCAAAAAATATATGTTTTAATATGGCTAGACATAAATGTATGCATCTAGGAACAAAGAATGTAGGACACACTTGCAGGGTGGGAGACTCTATCCTGGGAAGCAGTGCTTCTGAAAAAATTTGGGGGTTGCAGTGGATAATCAGCCAAACATGAGCTTCCAGTGTGATGCTGTGGCCAAAAGAGCTAATATGATCCTGGGATGCATAAACAGGGAAACTTCGAGTAGGAATAGAGAAGTTATTTTACCTCTGTAATTGGCACTGGTGGGACTGCTGCCAAAATACTGTGTCCAGTTCTAGTGCCCATTCACAGAGGATGTTGATCAATTGGAAAGCATTCAGAGAAGAGCCCAAAGAATGATTAAAGAATTAGAAAACATGCATTATAGTGAGAGATTCAAGGAGCTCAATCTATTTATCTTAACAAAGAGAAGGCTAAGGGGTGACTTGATTAGTCTTTAAGTATCTATATTGGGAACAAACATTTAATATGGGTTCTTCAATCTAGCAAAGAAAGGTATAACAATGTAATGGCTGGAAATTGAAGCTAGAAAAATGCAGACTGGAAATAAGATATACATTTTTAACAGTGGCTGAAATCAATCATTAGAACAATTTACCACGGGTTGTGGTGGATTCTCCATCACTGACAATTTTTAAATCAAGATTGGATGTTTTTCTAAAAGATCTGTTCTAGGAATTATTTTGGGGAAGTTCTATGGCCTGTGTTATACTGGAGGTCCGACTAGATGACCACAATGGTTCCTTCTGCCCTTAGAATCTATGACAAGGCTATTTGGGGTCACTGTATTAACTACTGGTCATGGATCACAAAGGGAAGACTTGCAGATTGCAGAACCCAGTCAGGCCTGTTGAGCAATCACCACTGGTATCCAGGGGACTGTAGCTGAGATGCAGTCAGAGTGGAAGCATTGTGGGATTCCACCCCAGAACAGGTGCAGGCAAGAGGCCTAGC
Organism: Trachemys scripta elegans; assembly: GCF_013100865.1. Taxonomy (NCBI): domain Eukaryota; kingdom Metazoa; phylum Chordata; order Testudines; family Emydidae; genus Trachemys; species Trachemys scripta. Next base: position 44,521,674 of record NC_048298.1, read on the forward strand.
ACCAGCAGGGAGGAGGGTGCACCCAGTGAGACTGGAAGCAGGGTCAGAGGTGCAGCTACCCCTGAATCATGACACATATGGTGTGACTCCATATCCTGGAGTTAGCCCCAGAATCTGTCTATGCAACAGCACAGAAAAAACGGGGCACGTTACAAATTATTATATTTACGCTGCTAAAATGCACCTCCGAGGTTAACTTTGTAGGAAGGGGGGGTTGGGAGCGGACAGCAAAAGAGGGAGAAGGCATTAAGGGCTATCACTGGCTTTCCAGCCAAAACTTCAGAGTGGTAGCCGTGTTACTCTGTATCAGCAAAAAGAACGAGTACTTGTGGCACCTACTCTCTAAGGTGCCACAAGTACTTGTTCTTTCAGCCAAAACTTGTAATTCTAGTAAATAGTTTTTTAAAAATCAGGGCCTTTATTAAGAAATTCCTCTTCCCACTCCTTTTTCTCTTCAAGATAGCCCATATTATTTATACGTATACACTGGTGCCCAAATCATTTATATAAAACAATCACTTATACAATAAGAAAAATGCCAACTTCTCAGGGAAAAGGCCAATCCCAATCCCCACAAGAGACAGTCTTTACCATTACTTTTTCGATTATCTTATTTAAAGGATAGGTAAAGGACTAGGCCACAACTAGGAGGAAACTCTGCTTTTTTGAGCATAGTCTCACCCCCACCTGGCAAGGATTGATGGCACCCTTCTCAAAGGGTGATAATCTAGGTATAGAACTAATGCCTCCACGTTTGTCTTCAACAAATGTGGAAGACAAGGGTTCATCTTAAATGTAACGTACTTGGCTGCAATCACCCCAGCATATCTAAAATCTAGTTGAGACCTAACTGGATGTAGCTCAACCAAAGGCAGTGGTGCATTTAAAATCTCCCTCCTCGTACTATTCCCTCGGTGCAGATCTGATCATTTTTTTCAGGTAAGTAGATAGATAACTCTTCGGACTGAGCAAATAATTTTAATACAGCTCTGGCAAGTCAGTTTTACCTAATTGATGTATGTAGCTATGATGTCTTTCTGTGTATTGCACATTTAAATGTGTAAGGACTCTGCCTTTGTGCAGTAATTACTGCTACTGCAGCCTTTTCCAGCACAGGCAGCCTAGCCTCCCTCGGTTTAGTGCATAGTTACATCTACCCAATTTACAATATTTAGCTTCTATTTAGTGCTTTTGTTCCATAATCTTAAAGCACTTTACAAAGATAAGTACATACATTTAGTAATTGTACATGCAAATACAGATGAAAAATGAACAGTTTGTTCTACTCTGACATTAACCTGCACCAACAATATGTAAAGAACTAATGCTTAACAAAAATAAGTTAAACAATTCATTCTCTTTAATGTGTATTTGCTATTCAGCTCTTCCCTAAAGTTTCAGATGCAAGAGGGATTGTTTAGAGTACAGGACAAGAATCATTTTTGTTCTGGACCTTAATAGTCTTCCTTGCATCTGACTACTCTGTTTAAGTCCCCTGTTCACAATGAATACATCTCACTATCATAGTAGCCTAATGTGTGTTAATGCAAGTGACAACAAATTATGTTTATTTTGCAAACTGATATTCACAAACACCACAGAGGTGCACTGAAGTTACGAATGTTATGACATTTGTGAATTGGTGCAATTGTTGGAATGGTTTAATAAACAAAATACATTCAGATGGTTTGTGATTACCAGAAGAGTGTAACAATCCTATTAACCTGATAAAGGCAAGTTTGCAATACTTGGAAACATGCATCATGAAACTTCTACATATAAGTTAGTAAACAAGGATCCTAGTATTAGATTTTCATTCCTGCACTCAAATCAGAACTATATTTGTCCAACACATGTCACTATTTGTAATACTGAAATATCACACATTAAAAAAAGCTACTTGTTGGCAGAGGTTAAATCAACTTGTGTTTATGCAGTGTAATTTACAAATCAATACAGTAAAGCACACTTCACCTTTAAGAGTAGTGATTTGTTTCTACTTCACAAGTGGCATTCACGAGTCGTTTATGTATCAAGTGTCAAGTCTGCCACTGAAATTAAATGCTAATGTTAGATATATGTTTACTTTGCAGTGAAATTATACGAGAGACTTCAATAAAATGTAGATATTTTAATTTACATATCAAACTACAACACATTCACAAAAAAAAGTGTGGCCCAACCATGTTATAACAATTTGTAAAAATCTTCATGCTGTTTTTTAAATAGTTCTATACAGCCAAAGTTTACAAAGTCCTTGTGCATCCTTGTGTTTCTCCTCTTCAGTGTGCTACTGAGTTCAAAGGTTCTGCTCGAATATTCCCCAAGTCAAGTGCTGAATCTGTCTCTTCATCAATTTCACCAATGACAGCACTATAAGTAACAAAATAGATTAAATACCACTAGTAGAAATTGTCCCATTTTGAAACAAGATGAAAACCACAAATATAGTGACTTGCTATTCCAAAATGAGATTTGTGATTACAGAACTGCAAAATTTCAGTAATTTTTCCCCATAGATTTTGTTTGGAGCAAAAAAAATAAAATAAAATTGAACAATAAGTATATTCTGCAAACATTTGGCAATCTAGAAGCAACAACTCTGGATGAAATCTGTCTACTCCTAGTCACTGGAGCAGGGATTTGAATTTGGGTCTCTCACATTCTAGGCAAGTGTCCTAACTGCAAGGCTGTAGAGTTATTCTCATTTGCTTTCCCTGGGGCAATGACTTCATTATCACCATGATTGTCTATGAATAACAATGTATAGTCATTGGGCCGGGGAAAGAGTGAGAATGACTCTACAGTCTGGTAGTTGGGGCACTCACCTGGGATGTGACTCTACAGCCTGGTAGTTGAGGACCTCACCTGGGATGTGGGAGACCTAATTTCAAATCCCTGCTTCAATGACTAATTATTTACAAAAAGTGGAACAGCTTCAAGAGAGATTAAGAAAGCCCTATATCAGAATACTCCATAACCCAGTGGCTAGGGCACTCTCCTGCAATGGGAGCAGTGATTTGAACCTGGGTCTCACACATCCTAGGTGAGTAGCCTAACGGTTATAAGGAAGGCACCACCTCCTCCAGCCATTTTGTGAATTCTTTTCTTTGGTAAAAAGGCCAGAAAAATAAAAATAATTTGTTTTTAATGGAAATCAAACATTTTGTTTGACATTACCAAAAGTGTTTCAAATTTTTCAGTTTGGTTGAAACTACACCTCTACCCAGATATAACATGAATTCTGATATAACGCGGTAAAGCAGTCCTCGGGGGGAGGGGGAGGGCTGCGCACTCCGGCAGATCAAAGCAAGTTCGATATAACGCGGTAAGATTTTTTTGGCTCCTGAGGACAGTGTTATATCGAGATAGAGGTGTATTTGGCAAACTCGACACAAAATAGTTTGGTAGACTGAAAACTGCATTTTTTGACAAATAAACTGTTCATCTGAAAAACTTCATCCAGCTCTACTTAATTATTAATTGTTCTTTACCATGATATTTACAGAATATTAAACACTGCTTAGCCTGCTCCTATCATGTTGACCAATTTTATTTCCTTGTACTCCAGGATCTGTTGTTTCATCTTATACTTAGATTGGAAGCTCTTTGGGGCAGGTATGGCCTTTTTGTTGTGTGTGGATACAGTACCTAGCACAATGGGGTCCTGGGCACTATGGTAATACAAATAAATAATAAATCCTAAATCCACAAATGAGAACTCATGTTACAATTTTTATTACAGGTCACCAGGTCTGAAGTATACAATTCCCTTTCACCTCTAGGTCAGCGGTTCTCACAACCAATTTTTTGGTGGTCTCAGAGTGTGGCCAGCAACTCTTGCTGGTGGCCACTCAGACAAAATTTCCTAAAATACTTAATTAACTTCAAGAAAAACAAATAAATATACACATATACATTTCCAAATCATGTATGCAATTCATGTATGTAGGGTTTTTTTTTTTTTTTTTTTGCAGACTCAATAAGAAAAATGTATAGTTGTATTTTGGTGCCCCTGGCCTCCGCTGCCTCCCACAGCCTCCCCTCCAGCGTCTGCTGCCCTCCCAGGACTCCCTAGCACACCCCTGGACACCACTGCTCTCCCCTCCCCCCATTGCCCCAAGCTCCCTTCCGGGGCCTTGCACTCCAGGCTCACCCTGCTCCTTGACCATGGCGTGAAGCCCCACCACCCTGGGCTGAAGCCCAGAGCCCCACATCTGGACCTGGGAAAGAGGGGGCCTGAAGCACAGAGCACCACCACCCTGGGGGGTTGAAGCCCAGAGCCCACCACCAGAGTCCCTTGGCTGAACCCAAGCAGGGTGGGCTGAAGCCTGCCACCAGAGCCTCCAGCTGAAACCGACCAGGGGTGGGGGTGTGAAGCCTGCCCCCACAGTCCCACAATTGAAGACGGCGGGTGAGGGGGCTGAAGCCCACCCCTAGGCGCTGCAGGGAGGGGCCGCTGCTTTGCCCCCTCCCCATCTCTGCCCAGGAGGCTGTCGTGGTTGCATCTGAGAAACAATGCTCTAGGTTACCAATTTGAATATGGCTAAAGCTGTTACTGACCAAAAACTGAACCCTCTGATGGCTCTATTCAGGGCCTTTGTAAAATGTCTTCCTCACTTTCTAGTGACAAGTGTGCACATCTTCATCTGAGCTAGTACTAACTGGGACACTTCTTGGCTGGAGACTGAACTATTTTAGCCGTTCTACAGATGTTTGCCCACTATGTCAAGGTTGAGGGAGGTTTACTGTTACGGTCTGTTCTGAACCTGTGGATAAAGAGAACTTAGGGTTTCTAGGTTTATCAATCTGACATCTTGCATCATTACAGTTTTACACATTTTTAACTAATTCTGATTTGATTGGATTAGAAAAGAATAAGCTATACTTACACATTATCTCCTCTAACAATGTACAATCCCAATACTACTTGTTCAACTCCTTGTGAAGAACTGAACACTCGTTCATGGCTTTCATCCAAAATCAAGTTGATGGTCTGATCAAAACCTTTGAGGGTTCCCTGAAAAGCGCACAAAAAAATTAAGTATTCCAATGATCTTTAAGTTTTTCATTTTAGTGCACAAGAATAACTCAGGCAGCAATATACTGTAGAAGAGATGATCATTCTAGATTTTACTCTGAGCTTTAAAGCTGAATAAACATGTACTGTTAGAGACTGGAACTTGAAAGCAGAGAGTCAGTTTAAGATTGTTATCATTTACTATCATGTTACAAGTAACAGTTAAGATTACTGTAACTTTAATATTAGAGAAGTGGTTTTCAAACTTTTTTTCTGGCAACCCAGTTGAAAAAAAATTGTTGATGCCTGCAACCCAATGGAGCTGAGGATGAGCGGTTTGGAGTGTGGGAGGGGCTCAGGGCTGGGGCAGAAGGTTGGGGTGCAGGGGTGGGGCCGGGGATGAGGGGTTTGGGGTACAGGAGGGGGCTCTTGGTTGGGGGGGGTCAGGGCTGAGGCAGGGGTTGGAGTACGGGAGGGGATCAGGGTTCTGGGCTGGGGGTGCAGGCTCTGGGGTGGGGCTGGGAATGAGAGGCACCACGGACCGTGCGGCACCCCGGAAGCAGCCAACAGCAGGTCTAGCTCCTAGGAGGCGGCGCACAAGCAGCTCTGCGCGGCTCTTGCCCACAGGCACCCCCCAGCTCCCCCTGGCTGGGAATCGGCCAATGGGAGTGCAGAGCCGTTGCTCAGGGCGGGGGCAGTGCATGGAGCCCCCCAGCTAGGAGATGGACCTGCTGCTGGCTGCGTTTTGGGCGCAGCATATTGTCAGGACAGGTAGGGAGTAGCCTGCCTTAGCCAGGCAGCACCGCCGACAGGACTTTTAATGGCCTGGTCGATGGTGCTGACCAGAGCCACCGCAACCCACTGCCTTACATTCCAAGACCCAGTACTGGGTCGTGACCTGCCGTTTCAAAACCACTGTATTAGAGGGAGTTACTTTTTTCAAGTGTACTTTGCACAGTTGACAGCCAATTACAGATAGCCAATTTCACCATTTCTGCTGTATAGTTAGTTTTCCCTGTTTGTGTGGGTCTTTCATACCCCAACAGTATCTGAAACTTGTTTTTAAACTCACAGGTTTCAGAGTAGCAGCTGTGTTAGTCTGTATCCGCAAAAAGAACAGGATTACTTGTGGCACCTTAGAGACTAACAAATTTATTAGAGCATAAGCTTTCATGGACTGTCGGCTGTAGTCCACGAAAGCTTATGCGCTAATAAATTTGTTAGTCTCTAAGGTGCCACAAGTACTCCTGTTCTTTTTAAACTGACAGGATTTTAAAAGTGATGTTTCTTTAAAAAAAAAGGTTAGTTTCCATGCTTTGTTATTTGTGTGTAGCATCTACCATTAGAAGTTGAATGATCTAGTTATTTTTTAAAAACCCAAATAATTCAAACAACACTATTTACATAGTACTAATTTTATATTCACCACAATCATTCTTCCATCAGAAGTAATTACTGCAACAGTACCTAACAGTACAGTCAAGGAGATGTTTAAAGAAAACATATTCACAGCTTGAAACAAGATGAAGGTGTTACATTCAACACAAATCTGTAGTATAAATTATGATTCAAGAAATTAACTTTGTGCCTTAAGAATTTCTTACTCAAAAAATTGCTAAAGAAATGTGTTAACTGACTGATAAAACCAACCTCTGAAATTAGCAGTGGTCTGGGATAATTTTTTTGTTCTGTCAAACCAGCATCATTGTGCTTTCATTTGCAGGAGAGCCATAAATCAAAGCAGCAGACCCCCAAATACATAGAGTGAAGTATTTTGCTTTATCATCAGGACAGCCTCAGACAGCCCGTGCTGGCTCCCTAAAGCATTTTAGGTATGCCATCCCATTAGAGTTTCTGACTCTGGGCTATTTATTTTGTTCATAGATTCACTGAATTTAAGACCAGAATTGGATCATTAGATCTAGTCTGACCGGCATATCACATTTCACCCACTTACCCCCATATTGTCCACCTTTACTTGTGTTGGGCTAAAACATATTACCCCAAAAACCAACCAGTGTTGTGCTGAAGACATCAAGAGATGTAGAATCCACCACATCCCTGGCTGGTTTGTTCCAATGGTAAATCACCCGCACTACTGAAAATGTATGCCTCATTTTCAATTTGAATGTGCCTTGGTTCAGAGTAGTGCCCCGATCTGTTCAGACCTGGAGTTTTCATCCATAGAGCTCAGAGTGGGTCACGGCCACTAGCCCCAGTTCGCAGATGGGGAAACTGAGGCACGAACATTGACGTGACCTGCCCAACGTCAACCAGCAGAGCAGTGGCGGAGCCCAGAACCAAACCAGGTCTCCTGAGCCCCAGCTCAGTGCTCTGCCCCCTAGGCCGCGCTGCCCCTCTCTCTAGGGCACCGTAGGCAGCACTGGCCCAGCCCCCTCCCCGCAGAGCCCCACGGACCGGGAAGGCCGTAGCCTCCACCTCTCCCCCCCCGCGGGCTGAGCCGGTGTGTGTGGTGGGGGGGCGGGGGAGGGGCTCCCACAAGGATCTCGGAGGAGCAGCCGCCACCGACCCCTGAGGGGGGAAGGGGGGGGAGAGAGGGCGCTGTAGATTTTCCCCCCCGCGCTGCTCCCCAGCCCGCCCTCCGCGGCACACAAGCCCGTCCCGGCGGAAGGATACGGTTGATGTAGTTCTCCAGCGCGGAGGTCATGGCGGCGACGGCTCCGTTCCGCGCGCTACTTGCTAGCACCACCGGGACCGGCAGCCGAGTCCCGCGAGACTTCCCGCGCCAAACGTTGAGAGACGCAGCTGGCCTGCCTCACTGCGCACGCGCAGGATTGGGAGGGGCGGGGAGGGGAGATGTGGGGGGGCTTTCCCGCGGCTACGACAGCCTCCTGGGCGGGGCTAAGCATTGGCTCCTCCCCCGCCCTCCCCCAGGCTGAAGAAGGAGCAGGGCGAGTTCTCGGGGGATAATCGGGCTCGGGCTTCAGCGCTGGGCTGGCGGCGGCGGGACCAGGGCTCCGGCCACGGGGCTTCAGTCGCCAACTCCCAGCTCCAACCGCGGGGGTTCGGGGCTGACCCCCAGCGCCGGCCGCGCGGCCCCTGGGGCTTCAGGCTCCGACCCCTGGCCGTGCTGCAGCGGGCTCTCCCCGCGGCTCCGGCCCCCAGCGCCAGGGTGTGGGCATGGGCACTGACCCCCGGCCCTGGCTGTGCCGCTCCTGCCGCGGGCACTGACTGACGGCAGCGGGTGCCAACCCCCGGCTCCAGCTGAGCAGTGGTAGGGCTCACCACCCACCCCCATCTCCCCTGGTCCCCACTGCCTTCCTGCATCCATTCTCCATTGCCCTGGACTCCCCTCCCTCTGCGGCCCCAGCCCCGCATCCATTCCCCCGTGCCTCCCCTCCACCCCACCCCACCCCCGGGCTTAATTTGTTCTGGGACTTGCTGAGAAACGTGATATTAACAAACATGTAAGTATCTCTTTTCACAGCAGACATACTGGCTAGCTGGGAGGCTGTGGAAAGTGATACTTGTATGTATGTTAATATCACTTTCCACAGCCTCCCAGGTAGCTATTAAGTGTCCTGTGAAAAGTGATTGATATTTAACAAACATATAAATATCACTGTTCACAGTATTATTTTTATTGAGTCTGAATAAAAAAACATACACAAATAAATTACAATGATTTGGATATTTATATGTCTGTATTCATTTGTTTTTCCTAAAGTTAATTAAGTATTTTAGGGGGAAAAATGTGTGTGGGGCCACCAGCAAGAGTTGGTTGCCGCACTCTGAGGTCACCAACAATTTTGTTGTGAGAATCTCTGGGCTAGAGCATCTTTTAGAAAGACATCTTGCTCTGATGGAATTGTTACAGAGACAATTGAATGTTATGTTTCTCATTGGAGGCAGAATATAATTCTCCTCTTCAATACCAGGTGGTCAAAGTTTGGACAAGTGCCAAATGCAGGCCTTGGAGCTCCATGTCATGGCCTTACTCATTTCAGTATCAGTGTAGCACAGGCAGATAGCAGCTCCTGTCAGACGATGTGCTGTCTTGATCTCAGTGGCCTAACCATGCTACATTCAAGGATCAGTCATCTCTGCAGACAGCTGCATTTTATACACAGTATCTGCAAGTTCTTAGCAAACAGCCACAGCAGAGCTGGGCTGATCTGGGCAGCCTAGTCTCAAGCGCCCCTGTTCCTGTGGCTCGCTTGGCAGGACACAGTCCCGGTCTGTATCCAGACCTGGGCAGAGGGGCAGTTACTGGGGCCCTGCCCTTTGCCCCCCGCCATCACACCCTGACTTGGAAGTGTTAAAAACTCAGCCACTTCTCTCCCCCTGCCCATGACAGCCCAGGGCAGGCTGCAGGCACGCTCCTCCCATCTGCCACCCAGCAGGGGTAGGACTGCAGGGGCACGGAGCTGGCCTGGGGAGACCACGAGCTGTGGGCTGCAGTTGCAGGCCTGGCAGTCCCTTGCCTGGGAGGGACCCGCAGCTGCCGCCCAACAACTATCGCCTCAATCCTCTCTGCACCACCCCACCACAGCCACTCTGGCCTGCACATGCACACTGAGTGTAACCACAAGCATGCCTACCTCTATTCATCCTCATAAGCTTTTAAGCAAATGCACACTGAGGTGTTCTGGCTCCGACCAGCCGCTGCAAATTCCTGCCCTAAAGCAGCACGTGATAGGTGTCAGCCCTGCCTGAGATTTACGCAGTTTAATCAGCGCATGTGCAACAGGTTCAACTCCCTAGTCCAGTCAAAAGTTGTGGGCCTGATGCAGGAGTTAGTGGGTGAAATTCTACAGCCTATGTTATGCAGGAGGTCAGACAAGGTGATCATAATGCTTCCTTTTAGCTTTAAAAATCTATGAATGACAGTGTGTTTCATCTCCGAGGCAGTCATCACTTGGTTGCCATATAAGCCTCTGAACTTATCTCCTGCTCTGCCCTTGTTCTGCCTATGTGTCACCTCTATGCATCCATTTATCTCCACAACTGGCTCCCTACTTGCTCCTATCTTCCTCACATCCTCGTTAATCATAATTAACAGACAATGTTTCCTCAACCTCTTAAAAAAAAAAATCTGTAAAACTCACTTACTCTGTGATAAATTCTGAATAAAATGATCTTCTGCGACTTTGTTTCTGTACTGTATTGAACCAGCCTTAGAATATAATCCCTTCAGGGCAGGATCTATTAATCATTTGGCACACCTTACCTGTTGTACTGCACTATACACATGTATTTATGGTTCTATACATGGTAAATAAAAATACATGTATTTCTGCCAAGTACATATACACTCTTCTGTTTAGTTTCTCAGACCTCACTCTTCACCTTAGTATCCAAGTGCTTCAAATTATTAATGATTATTATTTAGTAAATATTGTTGAGAACATGCTAGGTGCTTTACATACATGTAGAAAAAGTGATTATGAGTTTCATATGGTTAGGGCCAACCCCCATAATCCATGTCATTAAAAAAGACACTGCTAAAAAAGGGAGCAAGAGGTGAGCAAAGTAAAGCTTCCAAAGGCAGGTTTAAATTGCATCTTTTCTTCTCAGCCCTGTGAGAAAGTAGTTGTTATTGATGGCAATGTGGGGGTTATTGCTCCTTGAGGGGGAATAAGGTATACTTACAGGATGGATCATTAACAAATTGAATATATGGCATATTGGTGACACATGGGTTTTAGCCCATGAAAGCTTATGCCCAAATAAATTTGTTAGTCTCTAAGGTGCCACAAGTACTCCTCGTTCTTTTTGTGGATACAGACTAACACGGCTACCACTCTGAAATATGTATTGATGTCATACTGGTGAGATGCACTTACCAGAATTTGTATGCATTGCAGCTTTTCACCTTTGGAAGATCACCTTTCCATTGCTGAAGGAGGGGATATTATATCCATTACAGATTTGTCTCTGAATGCATCAGATGTCTGTTGTGGATATAATTTCTGTTCTGATTGTTGTGTTGTTGAAATTCTTTATTGCATATAATTATAAACAGCAATTCCAACAACATAAGTATCAAGGAGAACCTCATTCTAGGTCTGACAGGCATGACTATTGCTCAAGTGACATGTAAAATACTGTTAGACATGATACATTGCACAATTTTCTATGTATACATTTATATCAAAGTCAGATGCCTGCTTCTTATACCTTACTGAATGGACTCTCATATATTATTCCCACTACAGGAATTCAGGACCGAAAACCTATTACACACTCACTCTGTTTATTTTTCAGCTGATGTTAGTGACTCTCATGCTACCACTTGGCATTCCATGAAAAGGATCTCTTACATCTGAGCTGAATGCTGTAACTATATGCAATCTGCTGTGTGTTGGGTCATCAGGAATTATAAACAAGAGAGCTTTTGTAACGTTTGGGCAAAATTTGCTTTTTCCACATATGCAACATCCCCATTCACTGAACATATACTCATAGGGTGCTGATCACCCTGAAAATTCATGCTGGGATGTTAAGTTGCTATTTACACATCCCTATTTTGAAGTATCCTTTTCACCTGTTATTTTTTATTCAGAAGGGATGTTCTGGCCCTTCTCATCAGTTTCTATTGTGAACTGGATTGATACATCCAGTAACTCATTTATCAAAATGAGTTAGTCATTCTCCCTCTCTTTTTCTTGAACGAGAGATAATGGAATGTCTCTTAATACTTCATTATCATGTCAAGCAGTGAAGAAAGGAGTATTTTTATTTGTACAAGACATAGTAAACCAGTTTGGTTTTATATAGTGCCTTTCATGCTAAAGGTATCTCAAACACTTAACAGAGATCAGGCTAGATACATGGAGACAAATTTTGTGGCCCACTCCACTCCCTTTGTACTGCTCCAGCAGCACAAAAGGAGCAGAAACCAGTTAGATCTCACTTACTGGGAATTCTCCCATCTTGGTGAAATCCTCAGTGTGTGCAAAGCTGACATGTCTGGATCCCTTGCCTGCCACCCACCCACTGACCTTAGGGGAGGGGTATAGCTGATCAGCAGCACTCTGCTTCTCTCTGGGAGACAGATGGTCCCTGGGAGGGGGACACAGCCAGCCAGCATAGCACTAGCCTCAGGAACACGGAGCTTCAAGTATCTCTCTTTTGCCCCGCTATTCCCTTTCATCTATATCCAGCTGAGAATCTGTCCCTGATAGTACAATGAATTACTATATACAGAGAGACAAGGTAGGTGACATAATATCTCAAGGGTGGGCAAACTTTCTGGCCCGAGGGCCACATCGGGGTTGCAAAACTGTATGGAGGGCGGGGTAGGGAAGGCTGTACCTCCCTAAACAGCCTGGCCCCTGCCAGCCTATCCAACCCCTCCCACTTCCCGCCCCCGATTGCCTTCCTCAGAACGCCTGACCCATCCAACCTCCCCTGCTCCTTGTCCCCTGACCACTGCCCCCCCTCCCAGGACCCCCAAACCTCTTCCCAGGACTCCCACAACTATCCAACCCCCATGCTCCCTGACCCCCCCAGGCCTCCCACACTTATCCAACCCCCCCCCCAAAACCTCTGCTCCATCCAATCCCCCCGCTCCCTCTCCCCTGACTGCCCCCTGGGATCCCCTGCCCCTTATCCAACCCCCAGGTCCCCTTACCATGCCGCTCAGAGGAGCATGTCTGGCAGCCATGCCTCCTGGCCAGAGCCAGACACACTGCCTCGCTGCCCTGCAGGAGCATGCAGCCCCACTGCCCAGAGCTCTGCCTGTGTGGCTATGGGGGGGGGGGGGCAGAGGGGGAGGGCTGGGGACTAGCCTCCCCCGTCAGGAGATCAAGGGCCGGACAGGGTGGTCCGCAGGCTGTAGTTTGCCCACCTCTGTAATATCTTTTATTACACTAATTTCTGTTGGTGAGAGACACAAGCTTTTGAGCTTATCCAGAGCTCAGAGACCTGCTTAAGCTTGAAAGTTTCTCTTTCACACACAGAAGTTGGAAATTAGAGAGACAAACATGCCTACAACAACACTGCATATGTACAGACATAGGAGCCATCTGCAAGCAGATGGCTTCTTATGTGTGAGCGTTGTAATTGGAGGGATGGGTGATTGATGACCTTATTACTGTGTCTGTGTCTAGTTAATTTCACAGCTTCCAAAGTGCGCTGGCCTCTGCTCCAATGGCAGCAGGGATCAATGCCTTATCAGGCTGCAGCTAGAGGCGAATGACATCCACACCTAGCATGCTGCTAGAAGTCATCTCATTTGATATGACCTGTAGAAATCATTAGTTAAGGAGAGGTGAAGTCCCCTAGAAATAATCCTGCTGATAGGGGTAAACAGTTCTAGAAAAGGTCTAGTGCAGGAGATGAAAGGCCTGGCCAACATCAGTCCCCTATGGTATTGTCAGAGTCTGATGATTCTCATGTCAGCCCCAGAGGGAGCCTGGTGCCAATCCTGTTCCTTTTTCAACCTTCACTCTTGTGCCATACAGTTGCTGAACAGTCTTGCAGAAACTACCAAAGACTTGAGCTTTGCTCCTTGTGCTTCACTAACTTCTTCTCTATAGGCCAGATCCCCAGCTGATGTAAGTCAGTATAGTTCCACTATGTCAATTCCTCCAAAGAGATCAAAGCATACTGGACATGATCTGTTTTGCCATTTCTTGCCTCTTTGTCAGAGTCAACTCAATCCATCTTGCAGTGAAAGAAAGAATGGACTGCGGTTTGCATCAGCCTCAAGGTTGAGGCTGGTGATGCAAGAGAACACTCTTCCTACATCAGTTTTCATTCGCTGGAATCACACTGGCTTAGTCAGCATTGTATCTGCACTGCCTCCACAAAGGGAAAATGAACAATGAAAACATCATTGGTTTAAGAGCAGAGTGCACACAGCAAAAGCCAGTGCTTCACCTTTTAACTTTACCCTTTACATCCTTTTACTGACTCAACTCCACCGGCTGGTGTGTGCGCACTTGAGAAAAAGCAGGTACATGACCCACCTCTGCCTTGCCCTTCCTTGCCTTCTTACGGGTTTCTAGTTCTACTGGTGGCAGTGGAATGTCAGCAGCAAGACATAGGTTATGGCTGACAGTTGCACAGATACACAAGTGTGTGAGGGTGGGGGTGAAGGTCCTTGTGCACCTCCACAGTGCTGGCCACAATCAAGCCTGAAATCTTTTTAAAATAGTGTATTTCAATACCCTTAGATGGACATTTGGCATGAAGCAGATGAGGTGTTTGAAAAGGTTAACAATCTAGAAGGCTTTGAATAGGAGTTACAGCCCCTTAGAAACAAGCCTGCTTGACAAGTGGTCCCACAGAACATTCTGTTTGTCTTTAGGGTGCCCCAGTTACTAAACACCTGACCTGAATTGGTTTCCTACAATAGTAATCCCAGATATCAGAAAAGCTCGGTTTTCACTAAAGAGCTCTTTTGATGAGAAAAATATATTTTCCCAATATTTTTGGCTAACATGCACAGCATATTTCCATTCTCATTATGCTGCATCCTAACAATGTGTCAGCTTAAAAAAAAAATAAGATTACATCTTTCTGCTCTCAGAAAAGCGAAGACATCAAAACTAAAAAACAAAAGAAAATTAAACAAACTGAACATTTTCCTTTCAAAGTATATTTTTAGGGGGCTTTATGAAATAATGGCTGGATAATGCTATTTGTTATATGCCCACATACCTAGAGTTGCAGAGAAAACAGATGCTCATGTTCATTTGTTCTAAATGAAAAGCAAGTGTCTAAATGAATGCTAAAAGAACACGACTACATAAAAAGAACATTTAAGGAACTGACTTATTAACATGCAAACTTCATTTGTTGCAGCCATAGATAAATTCCCACTTGTTAAATTACTTACAGGTAGTAGATATTTCTGTACTGGTAGATTTTCTGCTTATCAAGGCAAAGTTCATCATATCATACATTCCTAATCTGTAGCTTCTGTTAGGATGACTAGATCTCGCAGTTTTAAATATAATGCTCTTTATCTTAATGCTTTGTGTAGCAATGCCTATTTGACCTCTTCCATTTCTCATTTCATTTGCTGCATTCTACAAGAACACAACATAAAAGGAATAGTATATGGTCAAAGAGTTCTGTCTGGAGGTGACTTACACACGGCCTACTGCCAGTTTTAATATAAATTGCACTGAAAAAAAAAAATCAATGTTTCTCCTGTATAACTTACATTAAATCATTATTTATCAAAATGGGTTTTCATTGCGCCCTGGGTCTTTCATTTGGCACTAGTAGCATTGTTGTAGCACAGGGGTAGGCAACCTATGGCATGCGTGCCGAAGGCAGCACGCAAGCTGATTTTCAGTGGCACTCACACTGCCCAGGTCCTGGGCACCAGTCTGGGCGGGGCTCTGAATTTTAATTTAATTTTAAATGAAGCGTCTTAAACATTTTAAAAACCTTATTTACTTTACGTACAAACAATACTTTAGTTATATATTATAGACATAGAAAGACCTTCTAAAAACGTTAAAATGCATTATCGGCACGTGAAACCTTAAAATTAGAGTGAATAAATGAAGACTCGGCACACCACTTCTGAAAGGTTGCCCACCTCTGATCTATATAAGCGTTTTGGGGGCGCTCTCTCTTTGTATATACCAGGGATCAGCAACGTATGGCATGCGTGCCAAACACGGCAGGCGAGCCGATTCTGAGTGGCATGCAGCTCCCTGCCGCAGTCCCGGCCCCAAGCCCCACTCAGCCCCCTCCCCCCCCACCCACCGCTCTCCCCTGCGGGGGCAGAAGCTTGGTTCTGTAGCAGCCAAGCTTCCCTCCTCCCCCTCTTCTTCCCCCAGCGGTGCTTTCCTGCCCCTCCTCCTCTCCGTCCCTGTGCCAATCAGCTGATGGCCCTAGCAAGGGGGAGTGGGAAGAGCGGCAGTGTGCACACAGCTCCGTAGAGCAGGCAGAGACGGAGCCTGGGGGAAGAGGGTGGAACAGGGCATATCCCTTCCAGCCCCCTGCCATGAGCCGCTCAGGGCAGGGGGCTGGGAGCACCCCAACGAGCCGAGCAGCCCAGCCCTCTGCCCTGCACCCCCCACCCCAACACACCCCCAGCCCTGCACCACCCATACCCCTGACCCTGAAACCCCCCCCCCCCCCTCAGGTCTGGAGTCCCGGCCATAGGCCCTGCTCAGCCCACTGCCAGCCTAGGTGAACAGAACCCCCGGCTGGCAGCGAGCTGAACAGGCTGGTAGCATAAGGTCAGCATTTTAATTTAATTTTAAATGACGCTTCTTAAACGTTTTGAAAACCTTGTTTACTTTACATACAACAATAGTTTAGTTATACAATATAGAAAGAGACCTTCTAAAAATGTTAAAATGTATTATCGGCACTTGAAACCTTAAATTAGAGTGAATAAATGAAGACTCGGCACACCACTTCTGAAAGGTTGCCTACCCCTGTTGTAGCACTTGTGTAAGTGGATGTAGTATACATAATGGGCTTGATCCTGCATGGAGCAGGTGCTGAGTGATTCATGCATAACCACGTGGTTTAAAAAAAAAAATAGCAATAGAGGGAACACAAGGAAACCTGATCCAGCATTACTGATATGCTGAAGTGGGCTTGTCTTGCCGAGTAGCAGGAGCAGTGCCAAAGAGCAGAGTGCATAGTTAAGTGCTTCATTAGAATGACGTTAAACCCATGTCTTCTCAGGCAGAGCCCTTCTTTGCCCAGATCCTGACCCTTTTTCACCCTGTGCTTTTTGGGGGAAGTGTATGAGCACCTATAGCATTTGAGACTTACTTTACAGGTAAGCATGGCAACTCTAAGGTGATCAGATGCAGGGTCTGAACTGTCAGGAAATCAGTTGTGGGGGAGGGGTAGTTGTGGGAGGTGTTGAAAATGGGGCTTATAATAAACTTCCTATTAAGCTAACTTCAATTATGGAGTGGCTACCATCACTGCATAGTATCTAGAAATAACTAAAGTAGTTCAGACATCCCCGTGGTAACTGTCTTTTCATTATCAACCACTTTGCTATAGCACTATTGATTACTGCTCCAGATGCTTGTCCCTTAAGTTCTTGTTCAGAAATACTGAACATATTAGCCTTATCTAATTGAATAGTCAGAAGTGAGTGAAATGTCACTCAAATTCACTTCCTTTCTCTACAATCCACAGTAGATGTATATATGGAGCTGAACTCAGACTGTCTTGGTGTTTCACAGCACCTTCTCCAGATATAATTCTCCTTTTTGGTTGTATTAAGCTTGTGCTGGACAGGCTACTAATATAGCTCTGGACTTTTATAGTTCCTTTTGCTGTAGGACCTCAAAGTACTCTACACACTTAGAGCATTACAATATTTTGTAAGGGAAGTATTAATTTACATAGTATGTAAACTGAATCTCAGTGTGGTTAACTGACTTATCCAGGATCCCACACTGAAGTCAGTAGTAGAAACAGAAAGAACACAGGAATCCTGAATCCCAAACTCAAGTCCAGTTGATTATTATTTGTATTACAACAGCACCAAGAGGCCCCAGTCAATCAGTGCCCTATTGTGTTAGGCACTGTACATACACATAATAAGGGACAGTTCCTGCCCCAAAGCCAAGAAAGAATTGTTAGCTTTATTTTACAGATCAGAAGCTCAAGCACAGAAACTTGTCCAAGGTCACACAGGAAGTCTGTGGCAGAGCCAGAAATTGAACCCAGATCTCTTGACTCTCAGTCTAATGCCTTAACCATTCTTAGGCAATTATTCACTTGTTTATTACAAAAAAAACTGTTAGAACTCATTCTGCCTAACCCCCCTCCCCCAGTACTGCACTGGTGCATAACTAGATGAGTTTGCAAGGGACTGTAAGAGCAATACAGTCAGTTCTCTCCTTTTTCCTATTCAGGAGACCCTGAGTATTACCTTGGTGACATACTTATTCTGTTAACCTGCAAATAAAAGTTCCAGGGTAGTGTGTCAAGCCAAATGTTCCACATGTCAAGGACAAGCATTGTTGTGATTTCTCCCACCTGGTTGCTTTTTCCTTCAATAACAAAATGTTTAAAGTGATAAAAGGAGAATAAATCAATATACAAATATACTCATTTCCATTAATTCTTGCCAAAAGTTGGCTAAAATCATCACCACATGACATACTGGGGTAGGTTGGGTCTTAAAAAAGGTGCTTCATTTTCTCAGACACTGTGTAAGAGGGCCAGACTCACCACTGTGGCACCTCCTGCTGGTCATCCAGGGAATTAGCTCACCAGCCTCTGGAGCACCCTCTGCAGGCCAGTGATCCACCTTGTCCTCTGCACTGGCCCCCATGTCCCTCCTAGGACCCCACTGTCCCTTGCTCTGGGTGCTGCCCCCTGGCAGTACCCACACACACTAGGTCTCCCCTCCCAGGGGAACCCCCACCACTAACCCCACCTCACCTCAGGATAAGATCACTGCCAGTCACCTTCTAGCCCCCACTCTCTGGGGCAGACTGCAGTATAGGCCACTCATCATCGGCAAGGTTGGGTTTGGACCTACTGCCTTGGCCTAGTCCTGGGTTGCCCTCTGCAACCCTGAGTATCCCTTAGTCTATCACCAGGCCGCAGCCTGGGGCTATCCAGGCTGGAGCTCCCCAGCTCCTCAGCCTTTCCCCAGCCCTGCTCCACTACAGGTACCCAGTCTAGCTCCCTGCAGCCAGGTCCTTCTCTCTCTGAAGGCAGAGAGAGACTACTTGAACTCCTGGCTCCCAGCCTTCTTATACAGGCCAGCTGGGGCCTGATTGGGGCATGGCACAGCTGTGGCTACTTCCCCAATCAGCCCAGTAGCTTTTCCCTTTGCCCCAGCCCTCTGCCAGGGCTGTTTTAAACCCCTCTGCAGGAGCGGGGTAACCACCCCACTACACACTGCATAAATGATGAGCCAGATGCTGAAATTAGCTCTGTTTTTTATGAATAAAGTCTACTGTAAATGGGAGCATAATATCCAAATCGACTGTCAATGCGCAAGTCTCTGCTGCCATGAAGCTAACATATGCAATCTGTTCTTCCCAAGGGCTCTCAACATTATCTTATATTATTCTGAATGTGTACAGTGCATACATGGCTGACTCTGGTATTTTGTAATCACTCCTGGGGTGTATAAACAGGTGATGGTCTGTTATGCACATGGGGAAAAGATGACTGAAGAATCATGAGTGTAAGCATGTAGGCGTGCATGGCCATCCCTCGCTTGCCATCTCTGAGGACAGCCACACCTCTTTGCTGTCAGGCACCTGGGATGGCAGTCTGTACAAGGAGGAAATTAGCTGTCTCTAGAGCAGGGTAGAGCAGGTAAGAGTTTAGGGCTCAGGCCAGAGTGAGCACCAAACATAGTCTAGTGTCCTAGCTCAGCAGACAGTAGACTGACAGGCCTCCTGGCCTATGGTGGGGAGGCTGCCACCCGATGGGGTGGCAGAGGGTAAGGGGACACAGGCCCACCCAACTCCACCATATCCCAGCCCAAGGCCCTAACAGTGGCAGAGTGGTCCACCATTGGGTCAGCAGGGATCCACCCACAACACACTGACCTTGTATCAGGCCAGCACTCAACCAGACTGTTGTCTAGTTTCCCTGGGCTTCTTCCTACATCCCCAAGGTTTGGTACCTTTACATTGTAGTTGTCCTCAGTCTCCCCCAGGTAAGTGGCCAGCAGCAGCCCCAGTAGCTCTTCAGTGTCAGTCAGCCAGCACCTCTGATCAGTCCTCAGGTGGCAGCCATGGCAGTGCCTCAGTCGGCCAACAGCACTGGAAACTGTGGCCAGTCCTCAGCGTTTCCATCAGCCAGCAGGTCTGGGAGCACTTGCCAGTCCTTGGTGCAGCTAGATGCATCAGTCTTCCCTGGCAGCTCCAGCCCAACTGAACTATAGGGCCTGCCTTTTATAGTTCCTGTCCCGTCCCTCTACTTCTGGCATGGTGAGCGCAGCCTCTGGCTGTCCCTCGCTGTCAATCTCCAAGGGTGACCTCGCATCTTTGATACAATGGGAAATAGGAAATAGTAAAAAATTAAATTTTTAAAAAGCTATTTTTTTGGCAGGAGGCTATAACTTTCCTAAACTGTTAAGACTATTTTTCACTGAATATGCACCATGTCCATTATATCCATGATCAAATTCATTGTGATTTTGGACCCTGTCTCAAATTTTTACTCAGGCAACACTACCATTGGATTAGGAAGGAAGGAAGGCATAGTACTGAAATTAAAGTGGAAAGCCTTTATGTATGAGGTCTCTTTCCTTCATAACTGCTATGTAATATTGTTTCCCACATTCAGTCTAAGAACGCTGATTATTTAGACGAACATCACTTTAGTAGCAGATACTGTAAATAACGGAAGAGTTTTTTTATAAAACATATTGTATTGTTAATACTGAAAATGCATTTGGCTTAATAAAAGCAGACAGCTTTGAAAAGGGTTTTTTTAAACCGATGGCAATCACCTTAAAGTGATTTTTGAAATACGCTTCCAGTTTCTTTGAAAACCTAGACATACAATCTAAGCCATGACATGATTGGATTATTAAAATGTGTTTGGTAGGGAGGCATATAATTATCTTCAGTTTCTAGCTAAAGCAGAGCTGGTAACTGATATCTAGTCTCTGCAATATATCTCATTTATACATTCACTAACAAATTTTTGTTCTGTCTGAGCTACTCCATTACAGAAAAAAAATAATTATTTTTAAAGGAGGCTTATTAACAAGTGAAAGATGTTTGAGGCAAGCAGAAGCCCTGAGCAGAAAACAGGCATCAGTCCCACTGTTGCCAGGCAAATACACCCTGAGCCCCTTTGGGATGGGGAAGAGGGTGTTATAGCCCCGTGGCTGCATCCACCTGACTATCCTTAGTCTCAGGGTGGTATGACCTAGCAGCCAGAATCAATATGAGTGCCCTCCTTAGCAGGGCTACGTGGCCTAGTGGTCAGAGTTAATACGGCTGCCCTGCCTCACTGGGCTGATTGCTAGAGGGGGATAGGCCAGGTGGCTGGGTCAGGTCGTCCCTCTCCACCAAGTCCCAGACCAGGGCCCTGCCAGCAGCAAGTGTACTTGCCACTGGGTCAGCAGGGATCTGACTGAAACATACTGACTTAGTGCCTGGTCCTAGAACTGGATCAATGTCTAGTTCCCCTGGGCTACTTCCTACCGTGTCTTCCAGTGGCAGGGTCTTCGTCTCTCCTGGGTCTCCAGCCTGTGAAGCTCCCGACAGTTCTGATGCTTCCTGGGTGTCTGCAGGTAGCAGAGTGTCTGTCCAGATCTTGGCGGGTTTGGCCTCTGTGGTCTTAGGCTCCAGCAGCTCCTGGGCAGGAGCCCACAGCATGCATCCTCTCTCTTTGGTGGTCAGCCCTGACTGAGCTGGGCTGCTCCCCTTTATACTGATGCTCCAGTTTGAGCATGCCCAGCTGGGGTGAGGGGTATGGCTTCCTCTGGCCAAAGTACATGGTTAACCCCTCCTAGTCCAGTGTGGGGCAAGTATACTCTGTCACACACCCTTCCCCTCTGGAGGGTACCTGACGGGTGCACGACCTCCTCCTCTTCCTTGCCCAATCTTGAGAAGAAGTCTGCGTTACCATGTGCCTTACCTGGCCGATGCGGCATGCAGAAATCATAGGACTGAAGGAAGAGGTACTAGTGCATGATGATTCGGGTGTTGGTGTCCTTGATACTGTTCAGCCATCAAAGGGGTGCATGGTCGGTGATCAGCTGGAAGGTATTCCCCAGCAGATAATATCGTAGGGTGTCTTCCACCCATTTCACAGCCAAGGCCGCCTTCTTGATCATCAAGTACTGGGTCTCTCTATGAAAAAACTTGCGGCATAGGTAGAGGATCAGATGTTCCTCCCCGTTGGTCTCCTGTGACAATACAGCCCCAAACCCCACCGCCAAGACATGTGTCTGTACAATGAAGTGTCTCATGAAGTCAGGGTGTGCCAGTTGTTCCTTCAGGGCCTGGAAGGCCGTGTCGTATTCCACAGACCTCTGGACCCTTCAGGGCTGTGAATTCTGAGGTCTGGAAGGGGGGCTGCTAGCGTTGCAAAGTCTGGCACAAACTGGCGATGGTATCCAGCCAGGTTGACAAACTGCCGTACGTGCTTCTTAGTTATCGGGGCAAGCCACTCCTGTAGAGCTTGTATCTTATCTACTAGGGGCTGCAGTTTCCCTCCTCCTGTCATGTACCCTAGGTACATTACCTTCTTCTGCTCAAGATGACATTTGGCCAGGTTTGCTGTGAGCCCCGGCCTCTTTAATGGCCCTTAGCACGTTGGAGAGGTGCTGGAGGTAATCTTCCCAACTGTTACTGTATATTACGAAGTCATCAATGTATACGGCAGTATACTGATCATGGGGCTGCAAAACCTGGTTCATTAACTGCTGGAAGGTGGCAGTGGCCCCATGTAGTCCGAATGGCATCATCATGAACGGATACAGGCCGAATGGTTTAGGGAAGGCCATTTTCGCTCATGAGTTTGGTGTCAAGGATGTTTGCCAGTACCCTTTTGTCAGGTATAACATAGATAGGAACTTGGTCCGTCCCGGCTATTCCAGGAGCTCTTCTGCCCACAACATTGGGTAGGTGTCAAATCGGGAGATGGTGTTAAGCTTCTGAAAGTCATTACAAGAGCGAATCATCCAATCTGGTTTTGGGACCAAGACTATCAGCTGTGCCATTCACTCCGTAACGACTCCACCACTCCCAAATCCAACATAATCTCCAATTCTTTCTGGATGGCATCCCACATCTTCCAAGGGGGAGGGGGTGCTGGTGGTTGTTGCGAACCCTCTGTCCTGGGACAGTAGCAACGGGGTGACTCGCAGTTGTCATCCACCCTGAGCGGGCCGATAAGATGTCTGGGAAGGCCTGTATGACTTGCTACAGTTGTCCCTGCTCCTTGGGCCTAAGCTTGGCTCCCATCATGACTGGTCCTGACTCCAGTGGTCCCTCGACCAGAGGCCCTAATTTGGGTTCTGGGGGGGAAGTAGTGATGAGTAGGCCCTCCCTGGCTTACCAGGCTTTTAGTAGTTTGACATGGTACATGTGCATCTCTTTTTGCTGCTTTGGCAGCTGGATCTTGTAGTCCACCAGCCCTACCCGCTGAGTGACCTCAAACGGACCCTACCATTTGGCCAGGAGCTTGGACTCGGTGGATGGTAGCAGAGTAGGACCCTGTCTCCTGGCTCAAAACTACATAACGTGGCCCCATCCCTTTGCTTTACTGTTGTTCCTGCACCTGTTGAGCCTGTAGCAGGTTCTCTTGAGTGAAGGCCCTGAGCATCCAGAACTGCTCGCATAGTTGCAACACATAGTGGGCTGAACCCCTGATCAGAGTCTCATGTTCCTCCTATTCCTTCCTTACGAGGTCAAGACTGCCATGGAGTTGACCTCTACAGAGGAGCTTGAGGGGGGAGAAGCCAATTGACGCCTGGAGGACCTATCGCACAGCAAACAGCAAGGCAGGGAGTAGCGTGTCCCAGTGCGATGAGTCATCCTCTACAAACTTGTGCAGCATCGTTTTTAAGGTCTTGTTAAACTGCTCTACTATCCTGTCTGTTTGAGGGTGATACAACGAAGTCTTGAGGGCCCGGACGCTCAGTAAGTGGCATAACTCAGCCATTAGCCATGACAACACATTGGTGCCCTGGTCCATTAGGATTTCTCAGGGTATCCCTAGCCTGGCGAAGACCTTTACTAGCTCGGTGGCAATCTTGGAGGCCATGGCTGTCCACAAGGGAACGGCCTTGGGGTACTGAGTCACATAGTCAACAATCACTAGACTGTTCCACTCTTCTCCAGCGGTCCTATGAGGGCCGGGCCAATGCACTCAAACTGTACCCCAACCATGGGGAGTGGGATGAGGGTGCCTTTGGTCCAGTGCACTCGGAACAGGAGGCACAGTAGTTCTTCACCTCCCAATGGATGCCTGGCCAAAAGAACATCTGTGCTACTCTCTGGAGGGTTTTTTCCCTCCTGAGATGTCCCACCCAGACCACTGAATGTGCTAAGTGTAGAAGGCCCTGCTGCAACCTCCATGGGACTAACAACTGCCGGAAGTCTTCCTGGGTCTGGGGGTCCTTACCCACCAGTAGAGAAGGTCCTCCCCCCATATCTCAAAGCAGAGTCCCTGTGGTGGTCAAGGGGATGGCCTGGTCTGGGGTAGTGGCCTGTTCCCAGGCTCGGCTGAGGGTAGGATCCTCCCTCTGTTCCTATTGTGTTCCAGCTCGACCTGGGCACCCTGGGGATTTCTGCCCTGGGGCGTGGTTCACCTGGAGCCTTCGGAGGGTTAAAGAGCCCTTTCCCCAGGTCAGGGTCTGTGGGTCAACCAAGCAGTCCCCTTCTTGCTGGTCCTTCCTTCTCACCATTCAGTGATTGACAGCCACATTCCCGTAGGAGCTCCTGGAACCACGGCCAATCATGCCCCAGAATCACAGGATAGGCCAGTTTCGGGGCCAGGCTGACCTGAAGGACTGTCATAGTGGATGATCTCCAGCCTTACCCAGGCAGTTGGGTAAAGCCGTATATCCCCATGGATGCATTGTAGTTGAATCTTGGTCCCTGCTGGTTTGGGGTCTGGGACCAGGCTGCCTCAGATTAGTGTCTTGCTACAGCCAGAGTCAATCAGGGCCGTCACTGAGGTCCCTTTTCTCTGGGCCCCCCTTCCGGGCCCAGGAGCTTGCTATCCATACCTGGCCATAGCTACAGTCCATATATGGGCAGTCCTGTTGAAAGTACCCCCTCTTGTCTCTACTTGTGGCAGCGGTCCTGAGCTTCTCTGGCCAATGCATCTGGTTTTGTTGGGATGGGACCCCCCGGCGAGTCTTCTTCCCTCCAGGTCAGGGTTCGGTTGTTTGTTTGTCTCTGAATGGAGTCAGGGCGGGGGAAGGGAGAAGGACCAGTGCTCTGGGAAGGTGTCATGATCCCCTTGGCTTGGTTTGTTGGGGGCTTCCTGTGGCTGGTCTGTCTTTCCCTCCCAGATCTTCGGGTGTGTGGGGTTGCGGTCCTGTACTTTCGGCTGCCAAGTAATCCTCCATCAATCCAACAGCCTTGGTGAGCGTCGCCGGCCGATGTCGCTGCATCCATTCTTTCCCCCCTGGCAGAGAGGATTTGGGTGAATTGCTCCAGCTTCACTATATCAGTCACTTGGGCTTCAGACCATTTTTCTGGCTCCAGTCACCACTAGGCAGAGTCTCGGAGGCATTGGGCTATGCCCTCAGCCTAGCCCCAGGGCTACCATTCCTGGCAAAAGTGTTAGCGGTAAGTTTTGGGGCTGATGCCTGTTTGGTCTAGGATGGCCACTTTCACTTTTCCATATCTCAGGGTGTCTAGGGGATCCAGCGTCCGGTACGCTGACTGGACTGGCCCCCATCACATATGCAGCCAGGAAGATGGCCTAGTGCTCCGGAGGCCATTGGGCAGCAGTGGTCACCAGTGTTCCCTCTAATTTTTCCCACCCATGTGAGGAATGAATTTTGTTATGTACACAGATATGGAGGTGATTTGTGACACATCACCTCCATATTGATGCACACAAAAAAATTAATGTGGAGGGGTGGGACTGAGGGGTTCAGAGTGTGGGAGGTGGCTCAGGGATAGGGTGTGGGAGGGAGATGAGGACTCTGGCTCTGGAGTGGGGGCCAGGGATGAGGGGCTCAGGTCTGGGGGAGAGGATTGGAGTGTGGGGGTTGAAGGCTCCAGCTGGGGCTGCAGACTCTGGGGTTGGGCTGGGCATGAGGGGTATGGGGGTGCAGTGGGGCTCCCTGGGGCTACTGTGGGGAGAGAGGAACCCCCGCCCCAGCTCTCTCCCTGCAGCAGCACCTGGGCTGAGGGGGAGAGGCGCCTGTCCCCCAGCCATGGCAGGTTTGGGGCCGGGCTGGTTTGAGGCTGGAGGAGGGGCGCCTGTCCCCCAGCCACGGCAGGTCCGGGACTGGGCTGGGTTGGGGCCGGGGGAGGGACGCCGCAGCCGGTCCAGGGCTTGGGGAGAGGAATGTCTCCTCGCCGTAGCTCTGAGCTTAATTGGCGGTCACGTGGCCACACAGCTTAGAGGGAACTTAGATGGCCAAACATTCAAAGGTCACCAGGAAGGCTCAGGGTCGTCACTGGGCCCCATTTTTGTGAGCTGTACCTAGAGGCTAGTTGAGAGGGTTCCCATGTCCACCTCTGCTGGGGTGGTAGAAGGCATCCCTCCCCACCGCAGCAACGTCACCATTTGCTGGACCAGTCATTCCTGCTGGCCCTGGCGCTGGGCGGCCAGCTCCTGCATCACCTGTTGTTGTTGAGTGGTAATGTGCTGCAATAACTGTGCCTGGTGCTGCTGTTGTTGCCTTGCTTGCTGCTGTTGGCTCTCCAGCAGCCACTTCAAGAACTTGTCAGTCTCCATTCTAGTTCGCAGTGACCGATACGGGAGAAAAAAAAAAAAAAAAAAAAAGGGGGTATGTCCCTCTGTCAGTTTTCCCTGTTTGGGCCTTTCGGCAAGTCCTGATCACTGCCCGCATTCTCCATCATGTGTCGCAGGGCAAGTATACCCCATCCACCTTTGGGATGGGGAAATGGGTGTTCGTAGAGTGCTGTCCCTGTGGGTGCACCACTTCAGGTATCGGTGCGTCCTGGCCCTGTCGATCAGAGATTTACAGTAGCAGTGTCCACACGCACAGTAAGTGTCTTTTACTGCCACATCTAGCACACACACAACCCAAGCCCTCCAGTTCCTTCTCAACCATCATTGGCTGAAGACAGAGCTCTGGGGCAGTGTTCACCATTCTTCCCAGACCTTTAAAAATAGTAGTTTAAATAGTTAAGCAGTTATAAAGTTGTTTATAGTCTTAGTTTTTTGTTTAGAATTTTTTTTTTTTTTTTTTTTTTTTTTTACTTTCTCCCAATTTCCCCTCCCTGTAGTTTCCCCGCAATGGGGTCAGTTAACAGCTAAAGATGCCTGGCTCCTCAGGCTTTAAGCAATGCGTCTCCTGCCATGAACAGTGCCCATTTCTGACGGGCACTAATTCATCCAATGCCTCGGTGAAGCGCATATACCACAGAAATAAGCACATTGTAATAACCTGAAGGCAAGAGTCTGGCATGACTAGGATCTCCGACTAAAAGTGATCCTGATGGAGAAATCTCTCCAACCAGAGACCGACCAATGGACCACCTCTCTGGGCAGCCCCCTTTCAGGGAAAGGAGACATGTCTTTGTCTAAAAGACTGAGGAAGAGGGCATAGACATCTCCGCAGACAGCACCATAGAAACAACTATGGTCTCCTGCCAGGTCTCTAGCCCCGATGCCAACACATGCTCGGGTGAGCACCAATAATGCTCTGGGTAGCTCCATCACCACCGAGTCCCGAGTGAAGGAGACGGAGTTGAGGCACAGACGGAGACATGCCTCCTCCATGGCACCAACCTCACCTGCTAGGGACTTGGTATCGAGTATCTCCTCAGGCACCATGCCTCCGCCCTCCACACTGACATCGCAGTCGGCACCAATAGAGAAAGCCAAATTGGCACTGACCGCACCACCTTAACTGCCACAACTTCTGACAGCACCGACACTGACGAGGGCGCCCCCATCGGCACCAATGGTACCGACAACTGAAACGCCACAGAATCTGCTACAACAGAGTGACTTGGCTATCTGTTCTGCACCACAGTCCTCCTTACTCAATACCGAGGGCTCTCCTGAACATTATAGCAGTGATCCCCATACTCCTCATGCCGCTTTACACTTGTCCAGCGAAGACGAGGATAATGATATGCAGATGCCATGCACCTTCTAACCACAGCACTCATCACCAGAAGATCAAAGGCCACCCTGGATCCATATAGGGTCCAAACACCCTTAAAACCAGATGGCTCACCCATGGTATGGATCGCCGTGGATCATAGAATCATAGGACTGGAAGGGACTTCGAGAAGTTATCTAGTCCGGTTCCATGCACTCATGGCAGGACTAAGTATTATCTAAACCATCCCTGACCGGTGTTTGTCCAACCTGCTCTTAAAAATCTCCAATGATGGAGATTCCACAACCTCCGTAGGCTATTTATTCCAGTGCTTAACCACCCTGACAGTTAGGAAGTTTTTCCTAATGTCCAACCTAAACCTCCCTTGCTGCAATTTAAGTCCATTGCTTCTTGTCCTATCCTCAGAGGTTAAGAACAACAGTTTTTCTCCCTCCTCCTTGTAACAACAATTGGTGTGCTGTACCCACTGATGGCCTTCCCAATGCAATGGGCTCATTGGGAACCCTAGGCAGCTCACAGGGGCCCTCACTCTAGGCCACCCATGGCTCACAGAGGCGAGCGGAGATCTCATCCCATTTCCTCCACCCTGCAGACGACGGAGGCTCAGGATGTGGGTGATGACACTGAGATGGGCACGGATCAGGAAGGTACATTTTCTGCACACATGCCACCACTGCCTACCTCGGCGGATGACTTCATGCAGTTCCAGGGACTGTTGAAGCGGGTCCCCCAAAGCCAGGACATCCCGTTGGATGAAATGCAGACAAACCAGCACAAGCTGGTACAAATTCTACAACCTTCATCTACATCCAAAATCATTCTGCCCATCAATGTCGTGACTTTGGAACCAGTAGAGACAGTCTGGCAGACACCGGCCTCAATTCCGCCAACATGGAAAAGGGCAGATAGGAAGTATTATGTCCCCATCAATGGGGTGAACTTCCTTTTCTCACAGCTGCCTCCCAACTCCTTGGTGGTCGATGCCACTAATCAACACGGCAAACAACAGTTTAGCTCGACCCCACAAAATAAGGAACACAAGAGGCTCGTCTTCTTCAGACACAAAGTCTACTCCTTGGCGATGTTACAATTCCGAGTCGCCAACTATTTCACCTTGCTGGCTAAATAAGATTACAATAATTATGGGAAACTTAGCTCGTTCACTGCAGAGTTTCCAGAGGAGAAATAATCACAATTTCAGGCAATTTAAACGAGGGTCAACTCATCACTAAAATAGCCCTTCAAGGTGGACACGGTGGCCAGAACCACGGCCATGGCTGTTGTAATGCACCTGGCGAAGAGAAGGCAGTACCAACCTTATGGGAGGTCCAGAGATTCCTCTTCTAACTGGCAACAGCAATGATCCTATGAGCACCAAAGACAACGCCAACATTCACAGTGACGGAGAGCACCTCAATCTCAACTGTCATCTTCTCAATCGGCTCCGCTCAAGCCACAATTTTGAAGTTTGGTTGAGGGTCTGAATGACCTCCCTCACCAGGCAGCATTTACATCCGATCCATCCACATGTTTTCATCATCGCTTTCACCTTGTCTGGGCATCAATAACCATGGACCAATGAGTGTTAGAGATCGTACAATCGGGATATACCATCCCTTTTACCTCCCAACCACCTACCCTACCCCCCTCCCTCTTCAGGGACCCTTCTCATGAGCACGTGTTATGACAAGAAGTCAATCATCTTCTGCAACTGGGAGCTGTGGAACATGTACTTTCGCAATACAAGGAGAAGGGGTTCTACTCCCATTACTTCTTGAGCCAGAAGAAGAATGGGGGATGGAGACCTTTCTTGGACCTCAGGAAGCTCAACAAGTTCATACACACTCAAAAGTTCAAGATGGTCACACTAGGCATGATACTTCTAGAGCTGCAAAAGGGGGAATGGTTTTCAGCTCTCAACCTCCAAGAGGCTTATTTTCATATTACCATACACCCTGCTCACAGGAAATTCCTGCAGTTCACAGTAAGACACGAACACTTCCAGTACAGAGTACTATCGTTTGGCCTGTCCACAGCATCAAGAGTTTTCTCCAAAACCTTAATGGTAGTAGTAGAACATGTATCCAAACAAGAGATAATGATCTTCCTGTACTTGGACAATTGCTTTCTCAAAGGCCCAACCCAACAAGAAGCACGGGACACAGTCCAGACAATGATCATATTATTCAGGGATCTAGGGCTACAGATAAATGAATGAAAATCCACTCTAATCCCTGTCCAACAACTGGACTTCATCAGGGCACATCTCGATGTCATAGAAGCCAAAGAATCCTTGCCCCTGAACAGATTCACAACGCTGACAAACCTTAATCTCAGAGGTAAGAGTCAGCCCCCAAGTACCGGCTCGTACTGTCCTGCAACTGCTAGGACACATGGCAACCACAACGTTTGTGGTACGACACGCAAGACTACATATGCGCTGCTTACAGGGCTGGTTGATCTCGGTATACATACCCAGCAAGCACAGCCTACACAAACAACTGAAAGTACCACCCTGTGTCTTAGACGGTCTTCACTCGTGGACAAGGCTAGAAAATGTATGCATGGGCATCCCATTCCAACAGGAATCCCCATCAGTAGTAATCACAATGGACACCTTGCTACTAGGCTGGTAGGTGCACACATGCATCAGCACACAGTTCAAGGCAAATGGTTTCTTGCAGAGACTCAGTTACACATCTACTAGAGCTACGCACGGTCCGCAATGCCTGCAAACATTTCCTACCTCATAACAGGATGAATCAATTCACATAATGACCAACAACATTGCCTGCATGTTTTACATCAATCACCAATGAGGCGCTCGATCACCCTCACTATGCACCGAAGCCATGAAACTGTTGCATACACCACAACATAAACATTTTGGCCTCCTACCTTCCTGGCTGTCAGAATGTAATGGCGGACACGCTAAGCAGGTACTTCTCTCAAGACCACGAATGAGAAATGAACAGGGGAGTCCTTCAATCCATATTCTACCAGTGGGGCACTCCCCTCATTGACTTGTTTGCATCCCCAATGGACCACAAATGCACAATATTCTGCTTGAGACCGGGAATGGGACCACGGTCACTGGTGGACGCCTTCCTCATTGCATGGGATGCACAACTCATGTACACATTCCCACCGACCACCCTGATATCACGCATGATTCACAAGATATGAATAGACAAGGCCAGGGTCATCCTCATAGTCCCAACGTGGTCCAGACAAGCATGGTATCCTTACCTGATGCGCATGGTGATATGCGCTCCTTGAGTTCTCCCTCCCCGTCCGGACCTGCTGTCTCAGAACAACGGTCGCACTCTTCACCACAATCCAAAGAAACTGCCCCTTCAAGCGTGGCTCCTGCATCGTTCCATTATGGTGAACTAACCTGCTCGCAACACAAGTTGAACAGCAGGAAAGTGACCATTCATAATACTTACCTTCAAAAATGGAAGAGTCTCCTCCTGGTGTCAAGAAAAACATGCAACGGCCTCCACTACACCACTGCCATTAGTGTTGGATTACCAATGAGCTTGATCAAAGTCCATCTTGCAGCCATTATGAGATTGACAGAACCTCGATCTTCACACACCCCATTTCTAAATGCTTCCTCGTGGACCTTCAGAACATTTATCCTGAGGTTCGCCAACCTACTCTGGCCTGGTACCTCAATCTGGTATTGAAATGCCCACCACCATTTGAACTTCTAGCCACCTGTTCCCTCCTACACTTATCCACAAAAATGGCCTTTTTGGTCGCTATTACTTCCGCCAGATGGGTGAGTGAGATACACTACATCCACACCCACAATTTTTACTAATGGTAACATCATCCTTGCATATGAACCAACCAATCCATCTTCCTACGTTCTATCCCAACCCCCATGGGACTCCAACAGAGATGGCCTTGCATACATTGGATGTCAGGCAGGTGTTAGCGTTTTACCTGGAAAGGACCAAACCTTTCTGGAAATCTCCTAGACATTTTATTTCGACTACCAAGCATTCGAAAGGGTGCACAATATCCACTCAGACTGTCTAAACGAATCTCCACATGCATCCAAACTTGCTATCATATTCGGAATATGGGCCCTCTTGTGCACATCAGAATGCATGCTATGCAATCAGTTTCAACCTTGATAGCGTTCCTGAACAATGTTACGATATTAGAGATTTGCAGAGCAACTACTTGGGCCGTTGTACACACATTCACTGAGCACTACGTTATCACTCAAGACTCCAGGGCTGATGCCATAGTTGGCCTAACCACACTTACCTCTATGACTCAAATGAACTCAAAGACCCTCCTTGCCTTCTGAGGGACACTGCTCTATAGTCACCTGAAATGGAGCACCCACATGGACAGCACTTGAAGAAGAAAAGGTTACTCAACTTGTGCAGTAACTGAAGTTCTTTGAGATGTGTGGCCCTGTGGGTGCTCCACTACCCACCCTCCTCTCCTCTACTTCGAGTTCGCAGTAAGGACTCTGCGGTAGAGAAGGAACTGTCGTGCATGCACTACATGTGGCACCAATGGCATCACGAGATGCCTTCTGCGCACACATGACCTGTGTGGACACTGCTACTGTAAATCTCCGATTGACAGCACCGGGATGCACTGACACTTGAAGTGGAGCACCCGCAGGATACCCACAGCACACCTCTTGAAGAACCTAAGTTACTGCACAAGGTGAGTATCCTTCTCTTATAGTCCCTCGGCTGTGTCCACCTGACTGCCCTTAATCTCAGGGCAGTACAGCAGAGGGACCACAGTCAATATGGCTGCCCTTCCTCTCAGGGCTACATGGCTTAAGGGCCAGAGTCAATATGGTTGCCCTCTCTTGCAAGACTACAGGGCCCAGTGGCCAGAGCCAATACCTTCCTCGCAGGGCTGCTGATTGGTAGAGGGGGATAGGCGACCAACAGGCCTTCCCTCTCCACCAGATCCCAGCCCAGGGTCCTGCCAACGGCAAGTGTACTCGCCACTGGTTCAGTGGGGATCTGACCAAAACATGCTGATTTAATGCCCAGTCCTACAACTGGATCAATATCTAGTTCCCCTGGGTTACTTCTTACCGTGTCTTCCAGTGGCAGGGTCTCCAACCTGTGAAACTTCCGACAGTTCTGACACCTCCTGGGTGTCCACAGGTAGCTGAGTGTCTGTCCAGATTTCGGTGGGCTTGGCCTCCATGGTCTTGTGCTCCAGCAGCTCCCGGGCAGGAGCCTGCAGCATGCATCTTCTCTCTTTGGTGGTCAGCCCTGACTGAGCTAGGCTGTTCCCCTTTATACTGACGCTCCAGTTGGAGCATTCCCAGTAGGGTCAAGGGGGCATGGCTTCCTTTACCCAAAGTATGGGGTTAACCTCTCCTTGTCCAGTGCAGGACAAGTACACCCTGTCACACCCACCTAAAGGATAAAGACTTTCCGGAAACATTCTCAGCACAGTAAATGGCACATCCTGAGTACCTTGCATGAAAATATAAAAATACACGATGCAATGTCATAATGTCAGCTTTTCTGAAGTAGTTCCATTTTTTAGCTAAAACTGTGACTGTCAGTTCAGCCTGATAAATCGATAAAGTTTCAGCCAAACAAAGCCTTAACTGCAAAAGATAC
This sequence comes from Trachemys scripta elegans, assembly GCF_013100865.1. Lineage (NCBI taxonomy): Eukaryota > Metazoa > Chordata > Testudines > Emydidae > Trachemys > Trachemys scripta. The sequence continues at coordinate 44,554,996 of NC_048298.1, forward strand.
AATTAGAGATTCAAGTTAGACACTGGTTAGGCCTTGTCCAGTAGGGGGCCTGTAGACAATTATTTGATTGCAAAGGCAAGTGTTTTCATTAGGAAAAAACAAACACCACCCACCCCCACCCAGGAGTACTAACATCATGAGAGACTTGAAGAAAATTGGCAGTCAAATAACGTACATCTGCTAATGCCTTTATAAACAGATTTTGAACAATGCAAGTGCATTTTAATTTTTGTTGGTAATAACCCAAAATCTTTTTCAAATGTCATGTAGTTTTTTTTCCTGTACTGGAGCTTTTTTCTTACCTCCATTGGTGACACTAGTTACTGTTTGAATTAGCAGCGAGAACAACAAAGTGACATATCACAATATGTCATATAATGTGGATGATAAACTCCTGTACTGTACTGTATAGTGGATGCTATTTCTGTATTTATTTATAATTAATCTGCAAGAGGGTGTTGTTAACTAGAGTTGGGTTGTTACCTTGAAAAATGGATTTTGGGGCACTGCTATAATAACCCACCTATTGCCTCTTTAGTCTGTTCTTCATGAGGTAAAAGTTCCAGGGGGTTTTAAGGATTCACCAAAGGACACCGATATAATCTTTTGATAAAGTAATTGACACAGGCAGTATTCTTTCCAAAACAAAGTATCTTTTATTAAAGTAACTAATAATCCCTAGCACAATATGATCTAAAAATCCTAAACGAGGCACAAAATCCCTCAGACACAAATCCTTACTGCAAGTTAAGGAGCAATAACATATAGTTCAAAAGATTCTAAGGGAAGCAATTTATTGCAAGTGACCAATTTGCAGCAAATTGCTGATAGCATGTCTTAAATTGCTTTAAAGTTTACATAAGCGAAATATAATTAAAACACATACACATTTCAAGCTCACACATGTTAAATACTATATACTATTCTAAACTACTTTTACTAAGTTATAATTAAAAGAATATTAAGCTTACTCTATAAATCCATTGCTGCTTTCTTTTAAAAATCAAATAACTGCTGCTACTTTTCAGCTCCTAGTCAGTCAGCTCCGCTCCAGCTTTCTTATTTCTCTCTGGAGCAGTTCTTCTTTGGCTTCTCTTGCTGGCTTTCTGGCTCTTCCTGCTCACCTTTCTCCTGCTCAGACGCAGCCTCTGGACTCTGAAACTGTTGCTGGCAGCTGTCCTTTTATGCTACATTGTAGCTCTTTCCTTATATACCTTCCTAATCTTAGCAACAGTTACCTGACTCACACATGCTCAGTCTTGATCATTACCTCAGAATTCTGATTGACAGCTCGGACTTTTAAAACAAGTTGTGACCAATATGAATGGGTTCTGACCAGCCAGCTGCTTAACTGACTGACCTTTCTGTCACCCCTTACTGCACGTGCTCAGTCGTTGCCAATCTTGCACATGCTCACTGTTGTGCTCTACCTCAGAGCTATGATTCTGCCAAGCCACACCCACATGGCTCTTTGTCATGAGTTTTTTTTTTTTTTTTTTTTTTTAAAGAGATCCTAAATTCTTACTGAGCACGCTCATGGTTTGCAACATCCATCTCAGAGTGGAGTGATTTTTGCTTATTCAGAATAAAGGTCAGAAATGCAAAATAGAGACTGGAGATTTTTTTTCAGTAATAGGGTGGGAAGCACTTTTTCTGTCCCATGAGAATTTCCTAACTTTTGAACATTTTTCCATTCTGAATCTGGACAAAATGTCAACATCTCAAAATTTTTTATGTAACTGATGAACCAAAAAAAAAAAAAAATTGGATCAGTTCAACTAAAACATTTTATTTCAGTTATTTCAAAAAGTTTTGTTTCAATATCAACTTGGGATGAGGTTGGCACTCACCTCTCACGAGTACCCCCATTCTGGTTGGGTGCGTCTGCATACTTTCAATACTGGTGACCCCTTTTGGTGGTTCTCAGGCATTTTTTTCAGCAACACAGCCAAGTCACACACTGTCTGCATGTTAACCATAACAGACCCCTTCCGGGGTGTACAGTCCACCGGGGCCTATATCAGTACCCCTCTGGTGATGTTTCTCTAGCCCTTCCTGGGCCTTGGTCTTTAAGTAGTCCGGCCCTGATATGGGCTGTATCTCTAGGGCTTCCTCCCTGGAGACACTATCTTCCCTCCCCAGGCTCAGTCCCTGCAGCCAGCCAGGAGCTGTCTCAGTGCTCCCCCAGTCCCTGCTAGCAAACTGTCTTTGGCTCAGTCCTAGCAGCCAGCCAGGAGCATCTCACTCCCACAGTCCCTACCCGCAGACTGAGCTGTCTGTGGCCCTGATGCTCTTCCAGGCAACCAGACCTGCAGTCCTTTCTTCTCCAGCTCCAAGCAGTAACTAACTGCTACTCTGTTCTGCAGCTCCTTTTTATAGGGCCCTCCTGGACCTTGACTTGCCTTTCCAGCAGCCTTCTCCGATTGGTTGCTTCCTCGCAACCACTCTAGGCTGCTTGGAGACCTCTCCACTGCTCCTTTCCTGGAATGGGTGTGGCAGAATCCTGAGGCCTCCAGCATCACACAACCATCACACAACCTTTTAAATGTTTTTGTGCCTTTTTTAGTATAAATTAACTAACATTTCAAAACAAGAGAGTCATTTCAAACAGAAAAATGAAACTTTTTGTTTAGAAAATATCAAAATGGGACATTTTGACAATTTAAAAACTTTTCCCCATTTTTTTAAATTGGGAGATTCATTAAAACTGATCCTTTCTCTGTTTAGGTTTCAACGAATTGGCATTTTCCAGCACAAAAAGTTTCATCAGAAAATTCCCAACCAGCTCTGTGGTTAAGTAATGCATGCCATCCTGTGAGTAGCAATTTTATAGCTATCCGGGGGCACAAAGCTGTAATGAAATGCTGTCAATCTGCATGGAATGCAAGCACCTGTCAGTACAGTCATACCGAAGTTGGTATGTTGGTCATATGTCAGGGGCCAAATCATTCTCACTGTACTCACTTGAGTAGTCCCACTGTCTGCAATGGGACTGTTATCATTAATGATTATTTATCTAGTGCCAATACTTTACTAGGCTCCTAGTATATGAAGATAAAGTCCCTGCCCTAATGAGTTAATTACTTGTATGAATAAGGTGATCTGGATGTGGCCCCATGCACCTGATTCTCTACAGCTGTGCACATTGCATGGTCATTTACATTCAGGCTAAGCCTCCCCTGGTGCAACCACCGCCGACCCGCCACTGGATGCCTGGGCTGTGGTGGCCCTGCCTATTCCCCTCCCTAATGGGAGTGGGCTTCCATCAGAAGTTTTTGCTTATTATGTGCCATGCAGGTTTCTGGGAGGCTGCTTCTCAGCTTCCAGGGCCCTTGGACTCCCCAGGTTGATTATTGATGGACCCGGTAAACTGAGTAGCAGATACTACGTCCTCAGCTGTCTGGGAACCTGCCTGGCACATATAAAAGCTCGACATTCTCCATCCATCGCTGCCTGGCTACTCCTCTCCAGCACTCCACCCTGGTAAGCAGCAGGCTGGCGGCAATTAGAGGTACCCGGGGGCAGCGAATGTGCCCCCCCAGTTTTTTTTACTTGTTCAAGTTCTGCGATGGGTGGGGCAAGCGCTCAGATTGGGGGAGGAGCAGAGAGCGCAAGCGGCAGGGGCTTTGGAGGAGGGGACTGTGCAGGAGAGGGGAAACAGAGCAGGGAGGGGGAAGGAGGTACATGGCAAGCGGCAGTGGGAGGCCAAGTGGGAGAGGGAGGGGAAGGAAAGTAAAGACACGTGACAGTGGGAGGGGGTCAGCAGAGTGGGGGGGAAGAGGGATGCACATAGCAGGGGAGGGGAAGGGTCTGGGGCAGAGTGTGGGTGAAAGAAGCGGGATGGGGAGCTAGCCTCTCTGAGGGGAAGCTTCACATGCCACTCATACCCAGGATTGCAAGGTGAGTGCAAGTGAATGGAGAGTTCTGATTTGGTAGCTGTTTTCACTCGCTTGTATTCACTTTGTGAAGGAGCAAGGCAGTGGGGCCCTGGGCCCTGACCTCTGGCCCAGAAAGCTGTGGGTTCAACATTATGCTCATACCTACTATGGTGCAGTAATGTATTTTATTGTGAAAACTATTGTCCTGTGTATGTGATGTACAAATGGAGAGAAGAAAATTGGATTTTTAATGATTCAGATGGCAGTTAAAGATCCCACAGCACCCTGGGAAAGAGCAGACAATAAATTACTGAAGTGTTCTGGCCAACATTTCCGGTCTCAGTGAACATTTCCTTTCTCCAGAACTTTTGTCTGAGTTGCTATATTGCAAAACACGTAATCACACTACAGTACTAGCATTGCTCAGTACGCTAAACCATTGTATGTTGTGCTTGGGGATTAATATATGGAAGAATAAACTTTCTTCCTATAGTTGTTTACATACCGTGACTGAGAATGTCTTTAATCTGCTGTGTTTGGAAAACAGGTGTGTGATTTATAATGGAGCACTCTGTTTTGGCAGATATAGGGCAGGCTGATTTCCTCTTTGTGCCTCTCCATGCTAATGGGGAAAATCCCTAAAATAAGAGAGAATATGAAATATCTGCTAATTGTCAATAAAGCTAGATTATAAATAGGGCCCTACCAAATTCACAGCCATGAAAAACACGTCACAGACCGTGAAATCTGGTCTCACCCCCATGAAATCTGGTCTTTTATGTGCTTTTACCCTATACTATACAGATTTAACAGGGGAGACACCAGTGTTTCTGAAATTGGGGGTCCTGAACCAAAAGGGAGTTGCAGGGGGGTCACAAGGTTATTCTAGGAGTGTCGTGATATTGCCACCCTTACTTCTGCACTGCCTTCAGAGCTGGTCAGCCAGAAAGCAGTGGCTGTTTGCCAAGCGCCCAGCTCTGAAGTCAGCGCCCCACCAGAAGCAGCACAGAATTAAAGGTGGCAATACCATATCATGCCACCCTTACTTCTGTGCTGCTGCCTTCAGAGCTGGGCAGCGGGAGAGTAGCGGGTGCTGACTGAGGGCCCAGCTCTGCAGGCAGCAGCACAAAAGTAAGGGTGGCAATTCCATACCCTGCCATCCTTACTTCTGCACTAATGCTGGCAGCGGCTCTGCCTTCAGAGCTGGGATCCTGGCCGACAGCCACCGCTCTCCAGCTGCCCAGCTCTGAAGGCAGCGGCGCTGTCAGCAGCAGCGCAGAAGTAAGGGTAGCAGTACTGCAACTCCCCATACTAACCTTGCGACCCCCCACCCCCCAACTCCTTTTTGGGTCAGGATCCCTATAATTATAACACCGTGAAATTTCAGATTTAAATAGCTGAAATCATGAAATTTATGATTTATAAAATCCTCTGACCATGAAATTGACCAAAATGGACCGTGAATTTGATAGGGCCCTAATTATAAAATGAATCACACATATTTTAAATTAATGTAATTACTATCCTAGGAAGATCCCCTCTATGTTCCTGACTAGCTCTTTGGATGAACCAAAGCAGAGGCAGCCTCCAAAGACTCCATCTTAAATTTTGCAACCAACACTTCCTGGAACAAACACTTTGGGAACTTGGGTTAGTTACACATAGACTTACAGCAAAGCTAGAAGTGCAGAAGAACCTCATTAATTCTCTTTAACGATTGAGAGACTTACCAGTTTTTGAAATTCTAAAATGAGCAGGGAACAAAGAATTGAAAAACCAAGGAGAATGCGTTGCAACATGTAATTTGTTTCTTTATTCTGACAGTTGTCAGGTAGATTTAGTTACTGAAAATACTTCTTCATATGCTAAGAAACGTACTGTGATGTCTTTGGTAAAAAAATAATGAAGTCTTAGTAATATGAGACTTCTCTGCAGCACTCTGCTGAAAAGAAAATGCCACTTTTTCATGCAAATTACATGATATATGTGTAACCCTTCTGCCAGATGGAGTTGGCAGCAATGAGGGCTGGGTTCAATATCTAGAGGTTCTTTTTCAAAAATACAACACAGAATTGGCTCGAGCCCCTACCCAGTAACCTGGTAAAATTACACACAACCCCATGGCACCTCTAGGAGGCAATACTTCCCCTCTCATAATCCCAGAGTCTGAGTGTAGAAAATAAACTTTTAATGAAAGGAGGGAAATCACCTAACATTAATTAAGGGAAATACCACAAGCAGGATACATAAACATAAAACGGTGAGCAAACCACCCACCCCAGAGTACATTGGGCAGTGTCTTCTGCTTCAGATTCTTGAGTTCTACAACCAAAAAATCCTGTACCGTGCCCCTCTCTGCTCCCTCACCACACCCCACTCACAGTGGTTGTCCTTGGTCAGTGAGGACCCAGAGGGAGCTCTATCCCAACCTACCCACATAAATGCCTGTCACAATCTGGCCTTTTAACTTTAAGATTAGGCCTTAAGTATTTTATATTTCTATTTAATTTTTTATTTAAAAGCAAAGGGGCTGGAAAGCTCGTGGATCTCTCCAGCTGGAAATTCCCCTCTTATGACACCCTCCTCCTGGCATCTGGCATGGGGGCATACTCAGATCTGTGGCCAGAGCTGAATGCACTCCAGCAACCTCCGGTTGGCTCTCTGGCTTTTTGGGGCCATAATCAGCAAGATATAGTGCAGAACAACCTTAAGCCTGCTATACACTGGTCAGAAATGGTTGCTGACCAGTCCCAGGATCAGGGAAACACAAACAGCTCCTTTGTGGCTTTCCCCTGTCAGCTGTGCCCAAAGCTTTCTCTGCACAGTGAACTCTATGTCTTTAGAATCCAGAGGTGTCTAAATCTCTTGCGGTAGACTGCAGTAGCTTTCAGAGAACCAGCATCACCCACAAGCTGCAATAACCCAATGCACAGAAGCCTGCTGTTTCAAACAGAATTTCAATTTTTTTGCTGAGTAATTGTTTTAATACTCAGCAACACCCACGTAACAGCAAACTGTTTAATGATGGGGCTATTGCACCCCTACTGAAATATTCAATAGAGCTCCTCTCAAAAAAATATAACATTTCTGTGGAAAATTGGTCCAGTTCTAGAGAAATTTTTCATGGAAACGCTCCACAGCAACTTTTCCATTAAGGCATTCAGAGGCAGCCATATGGTGGTGACACACATTAGCTTCTTTATTATCACAAGAAACTGCTGCGGCATTCTCATGGTAACATACAATAGGATGTAATGCTTTAGGATATCAGAGCTGGTGTAATAATTATGCAAAATTATTCCATACTGTGCTGCTGGAGTAAATCCAGAGCAGCATACATAACACCTCCTAGAAGTCAGGTATACTACACATTTGCAACCAGGGGGATAGAACCCAGGAACTTTAGCTCCAAATGCACAGGCTTCTAATATTGATATTAACAGAGAATTGCCATTCTTGTCAGTATGATTTACATGTTCTTTTTGTCACTGGAGGAATGACATAGGGCTCAATCTAATCCTATTAAAATCAATGGGTCACCTAGTGTAAATGTGTAGCTCCATTAGCTTTAGTGGAACACTGATCATTTATAGCAACAAAGGATGTGGCCTACTGAGAATGCACCCCATTAACTAAAATGGGAGCTGGGCCAGGCCCATAAGCACTAGCACTTATTCTGGTCTGATTCTGCCCAGCTGAGGGTAGGGTACACATATGCACTCACCAGGATGCTTCATCAACTGGCACAATACAGATTTTGGATTCTAATCTCCACTTCATCAGTGTCAATCAGAGTAGCGCCTTTCACCCCAAAGAAGTTACACTGATATACGTTGATGTAATAGAATTCAGAATCTGGTCCAGAATTCCTAGGAGCTGAAGGGTGTCTTAAGGTTGGAATTTCAAGCTTATTTCTGATGTTCAAGGATTTGGTGAGTTTGATAGACCCTTATTGCTGTTTTAATATCATTTTCTTTGTGTGACATATTTCATCCATGCCTCCAAAATGAAAAGATATATATTTTGCAAACACCTTAGCAACTCACACAGCATTATATGCATACATGAGAATAAAAGGAAATGGGACTTTTCAATATTCATTTTTAGTGAAACATCAAAGTCACACAACCTTACATCTAATAATAATAATAATTATACAGCACTTCTGTATCTTCAAAGCACTTGACAAACAATAAGTAATCCTCAGAGCCTCTTTTTGAAATAGATAAGTAAGCATTATTAACAAATGGGGAAAATGAGACATAAAGAGGTGAAGTTTCTTGCCCAGGGCCATAGAGTGAAACAGTGACAGAACCAGTATTAGAACTCAAACACTCCCAGTTCTGTGGTCAGTCTACTAAACAACACTGATATATATAAAGCACAGACCTTGACATCCATTCCTAATAATCAATCACAATAATCGTACAGCAGCTAAGGATAAAAAAATATAATCTTAAAACTGGAAAGAGATTGATTTATTTTTGCACCATTCAAAAATACTGTGTTATTTTCTATTATCAGCAAATGTATAAATCTTCAAAGAGGAGCAGAAACTGTATCTATTTCCCTCTTTTCTGAGTCATCTATAGATGGTCTCAATTACCTTGAGAGACCGCCCTAATCCCAGAATTGGTGTACTGGATAAGAAATATGTATATTTTTATAAAACATATAGCTAACCACATGGTGTTGGGCTTGATTCAGGTTTGACTAGATGGAATTATGTAGGAGGTCAGATTAGATAATCATAATGGTCTCTTCTCTTAAATCTATTACTTTACTTGAGGGGCAAGGTACCACTCAACAAGAGTTAGGATGGCAGAATCTGGTGCTCTATTAATTAGGAGCTGTGTATTAGGCAGAATAAAAATGACTGAGTCTAGGCATATGGTAGATTCATTTTTCAGTATGTTGATGATTTCAAAGAACATGTAGTAACAGAACAAATCAACATGTGTTGGAGATATTCAGGTGCCCACGCCACCTACACAAAATGATATTTTGGTGCCATATAAATGAGTCAATGATAATGACAAATCTCTTTCACTGAGTAATTTCTATTGCAATTGAAGATGCATACTGTAAAAGAGGGCATGCAAATGTACTAACATTTTTTTCTGCTTCAGAATAATTATGTATTGTAAATAGCTTTCACAGAAAACAAAACTCTTCAGTGCTCTTGTGGAAATATATTTTTAAAATGAAATAAGTACCTTTTAGTGGGAATATAAATATCTTCCAGTTTCATTACATTCCTTAAATACTACAGTGATAGGCACCCCAGAAACACCTCAGCTAGATGACAAAGCTCTCTGTTGTATACTGCTTTCTGCCTTTGATATGAAATGTTGCATCTTGATTCACAAATGCATTAAAATCTGAAGGCAAAATGCTGCTTTCAGATCCACATGGCAGATCTCTGCTCTGATATTCTCTTATGTGTGCAACTCCTACAAATGTTTTGCATAGTTAGAGAGAATATTGGAGAGCAAATCTGCTGTGTGGATCCAAGGGGGAAATTTTGCTTTGTGTGTGGAACATATATTCTTCTTTTGTCAGAGTGGAGTCCCCATTTTGATCTTCAATTGTAAGAGCTCCGTAACAGCTAAGAAACTTAGGGTGAACTCTTGGTCCCACAGAAATCCATTGGAGTTTTGCCATTGACTTCAGTGGGACCAGGACAGAGCCGGCTCTAGGTTTTTTGCTGCTCCAAGCAAAAAATTTTTTGGCTGCCTCCCATCCCAGCCCTGTCCCTGCCCCCCCGCCCCCCGCCAACTGCAGCCTCCTTCTGCCGCAGCCCTGGGTTACTGGTAACTCGCTCCCAGGGCGGGTCATTCAGCAGGAATTTTGGATGTGCACAGAACACAGACAGGATTGGTTCCCATATGGTTACAGAACTGCAGTGAAGTGGAACAATTTTCGGCTTGTGTGATTGGAGGATATCTGGATGCATATTATAAGATTGTCCTACATAAATAAGGAAAAGTTGTGATGCCTTTATTATTCTTTTGTTCCACTCTTTGTTTCTATGGGGAATTTGCCACTGCAATATCACGGTCTTCCTTTTAAACAAATAAAACTAAAACTTAAAAAAAAAAAGCAATGGCTGTTGAAAATAGCAATTCCAGCCCTAATAACCGCTGGGAAGCATTTCTTGCTCAATTTATTCTACTTTTTCTACAGCAAGTTACAGTGGATCAGTATATTTAATTTGGGAGAAATGAAGTAGCAGCTGCCCAAATTGAGCTTGAGCACTCCTGAATTTTGAGGGTGTTCAAATCTGGAAAAGAAAAGTCAATTTCTGCTTCCATGGCTCAGAAGTGGAAATCCTCCTATGTCCCTGGTACTGTATCTAAAGCTGCTCAGTCTAGTAGAGCCTTCCCTCCCTTACTTTTCATTTTAAATTCTAGTGGGATCCACGTACCTCCCTTGCTAGGCTTCAGCTAGAGAGGGGCACTGTCCATTTAGTCCACCCAGCTGGGGCGGCAGGAGGTGCAGGTGGGGGCCAGAGCTGGGGCGGCAGAGGGTGCGGAGGGGGAAGACCCCAGGGCTGGGGCAGCAGAGGGTGCAGGGCGGGGGGGGAGAGCCCAGGGCTGGGGCAGCAGGGGGGTGCAGGTGGGGGCCAGAGCTGGGGAGGCAGGGGGTGTGAGTGGGAGAGAGTCCAGGGCTGGGGCAACACAGGGGTGCGGGGGGAGCCCAGGGCTGAGGTGGGGGGCGGCAAAAATCCTAGAGCTGGCTCTGTCCCTACCATTCACAGCAAGCTGCAGCATGAGGTTTCAGTTCCACACTCCTTCCCCATCCCCTTCCCGTTACTAATGGCAGAGGGACTGCTGGGAAATGTAGTTCTTTCCCTGTTACAGGGCTGGCTCTATAGGCAGGGAGCTAACCAACGAACTACCGCTCCCAGGGCTCCCTGTTGGTTCTCAGCTCCCATGCTGGATTCTTGCACCCCTGCAAATATGCCACCCCAAGCAACTGCTTGCTTTGCTGGTGCCTAGAGCCGGCCTTGGACCAGGATTTTACCCCCAGTGCCTGGAACCCAGTTAGGATGTTTACAACTAGATTTAATTAATAAGCTTCTGTGTCTCTCTCAGAGAAAAGAAAGGAGAAGATTAAAATATACTCCTCCCATTATGCATGTTTTGCAAAGTCAGTTTACTGCATTTAATGGAATGTTATGTGCACCTTGGGCAGGAGGGATGTACTTCCCAGCTGCACTCCACAGTTACAGGACAGTGAAATCACTTATTTCATATGCTTCTATGATACACATTATTTTCCTCTGCTCATGACAAGCATGTTACAAAGTCCAGTGCCAGTGACAGAAATAAAATGGGGCAGTTTTGCACTCACTAAATCGTTTATCAATTTAGTAGGTTGGATGATTAGGGTTACCATATTCAAACATTTGAAAAAGAGGACACTCCATGGGACCCCGGTCCCGCCCTCGGTCCCGCCCTCGGTCCCGCCCTCGGCCCCGCCCCAACTCCGCCCCTTCCCCGCCCCGCCCCTCCTTCCCCGCCCCCATTCCAACCCCTTCCCCAAAGTCCCTGCCCCAACTCTGCCCCCTCCTGTGAGCACCCCGCATTCCCCCTCCTCCCTCCTGCTCCGATCTTGGTTGAGGGTTGCTAAGTGCTTCCTTGCTCCCCACTTGTCCTGCAGCCCCTGCACCCCCCCGCCCCTACGACCTCTGTGCCTCCTGCTCCCCACTCGCCCTGCAGCCCCTGCACCCCCCCGCCCCTGCAGCCTCTGTGCCTCCTGCTCCCCACTCGCCCTGCAGCCTCTGCACCCCCCAACCCCTGCAGTCTCTGCGCCCCCCGTCTGCCCTGCTCCCCCACTCACCCAGCAGCCTCTGCCTGGCGGGGGCTTCAGANCTCCGATCTTGGTTGAGGGTTGCTAAGTGCTTCCTTGCTCCCCACTTGTCCTGCAGCCCCTGCACCCCCCCGCCCCATGACTTCTGTGCCTCCTGCTCCCCACTCGCCCTGCAGCCCCTGCACCCCCCCGCCCCTGCAGCCTCTGTGCCCCCCACCTGCCCTGCCTCTGCAGCCTCTATGCCCCTGCCTGCTTTGCTCCTCCTCGCCCTGCAGCCTCTGCACTCCCGCGCCTGCCCTGCCCCTGCACCTCCCTGCCCCTGCCTGCCCTGTTCCTCCTCGCCCTGCAGCCCCTGCACCCCCCCGCCCCTGCAGCCTCTGTGCCTCCTGCTCCCCACTCGCCCTGCAGCCTCTGCACCCCCCAACCCCTGCAGTCTCTGCGCCCCCCGTCTGCCCTGCTCCCCCACTCACCCAGCAGCCTCTGCCTGGCGGGGGCTTCAGACGCTCAGCAGCAACCGGCTCAGCACGGGTCCCTGCAGCCCCGGCACACGCCACACTCCCCGCCCCGAGCCACAGCCTCCTTCCTGCTGCACTGGGTGATGGGGCCGCAGGAAGGGTCCCCCAGTGGCCAGGGAGTCCCTGCCCGTGAGGGAAGCTCGAGCCACTGGCTGGGCCCGGCCTCCCTGTGGTCCTGCAGGCTCGGCTGGGGCACGCAGTCTGCCCGGCCTCCGGGGGCAGCAGCAGCCCCTTCGCCGCCTTCTGTGGCTGCGCCTCCCCTACCCCTGCCCGAGCTCGCTACAATGTAGCCGGGCGGCTGGGCTGCGCTGCGGACCCTGCAGGTCGTGCTGGGGCTGGGCAGACCCTGGCTTATGCTGCCTCCCTATTTCCCCAGACATGTTCGGCTTTTTGGCAATTCCCACCGGACGGGGATTTGAGTACCAAAAAGCCGGACATGTCCGGGGAAATACAGACATATGGTAATCCTATGGATGATGCTCTGATTAGGTATGAATCCTTTCCCACCCTCTGAAGTGAATTGCTTTTATTAATCTTTAAACAGTTGTACTAACCAAATGACTATTTACCAGTTACTCAATGTTCTTCTCTTCAATCCACATTGTGGATTTCTAACAGTACAGATCTCTGATGCCAGTGAGAATTCCATGAGTAGCATCAGAGCGGAATAGGTGCCTAGATGAACTGTCTATGTTCATCACCACAGGGATGAAGATAGACAGATACATCAGTGAGATTAGTTAAGATAGAAAATAGAATAGAGAGTCATGCTGTATACCTAATGACTTGCAGGACCTACTTGTTTTACCTGGCATTTGAAAAGTGTTATGGGAGACTGAAGTACTGGCCAGTGCATTGGGGAGGTGTTATTTATATTTAGGGCTGCTGATTGGTAGGAAGGGTATACTTGGTTCTGTAACTATAACCCAGGACACCAGGGGTCTGGGTAATTTGTATTGTCTAAATGGAAAGAAAATAAATAGCTATAAGAGTTTTGCTTTGTGGACTAGAAAGAAGAATATTGCCTTTCGTTTACAACTCGGTACTGTTGTCAATGATGTTCATATTGTCAACTAAGTTAAATTTCAGCCTTTACAATGAAAGCAGACACTTTGGGGAAGTTTTGCTCTGATTCAGGCTCTGGATTCATGACCAGCACACCTCTCTAATAGACAGAACCAATGTCTGCATTGAGAGACCCTTCAGCATCCAACCATCTGGAGCAGAACTTTGTGGCTTAGGCTCATCTCCAGAAAAAGAAATCTTGCTTCCAACCACAGACAAGGGTATTACAAACTCTGGTAACAGCTCTAAGATCATGACTCAGTTCCTAACTCAGGGAAACAATCTCCCATTGAAGTGATTAATGACCTAGTTGATACACAAACACACCACTGTATGCCTGAAGTTAGTGAAAGTTTGCCTGAGTAAAGCATGGCTAAAACCTAAGCAAGGGCTTAAGAATTTGGTTCAATGGAAAAAAAAAAAGAAGTATTATTCACTGCTTTGCTTTATCCCTTAGTGTGAAATACAAACATTCTTCCTACTGCAAAGGAAATCAGTTACTAAAATAAAATAAAAGTAAGTTACTGCTCCCTTTGTTACTCTCAAAATGTTTATTAACAGGCTTTGACAGGGAAGGAGATTGCTAAGATTTCATGAGAGTCAAAGTCAGTTGCTCACAAAGCACAATAATAATAAAATGAGTTGCCTTTATTTTAACTTCCTTTGGCCTTTGAGCTAACCGTTCAGATTCTTGGGTTTAGTCTATTGCAGGCTGACAGAGCCATTCAGTACTGAAAATCTTTGGCATAGCTCCAAAACGTGATCTTCCTTTCAACCTGGCTGCCAATACGTCTCCTGCAATCTCTGCCCTGCCATCTGTTTAAGTTTTATGCCCCACAAATCCTGTTTATCCGTTTATTCATGGACTCCTTAGGAATTCTGGAATACAGGAGACTAGAGCCTGGGATGATCCACCTACTGCAAATATCTATGGGTGGTGGCCTGGGGAGAGGCAGACTCAGGATTGCCTCATGGAGTTTTCTCCAAACCATTCCAACCATGAGCAGCTTAGCTTCATGGTGCCCCCTGTGGCATGGGGCCCTGGGCAATTGCCCAGCTTGCTACCCCGTAATGCCGGTCCTGGCTTTTGTATGCAGAAAACCAGTTATTGTGGCACAGGTGGGCTGTGGAGTTTTTATAGAATGTTTTGCGGGGAGGGGAGCTCAGAAAGAAAAAGGTTGAGACCCCTGATCTATACAAGGGTAGGGCCATCCAGAAAAGATTACTCCATCAAGTCAACCTGCCAGACTTTCCCTTAGATGCTGCTGCTGCCTCTGGGATTCTTCTCTTCAAAGGGGTTTCCCAAATGTGGAGGGGATTAATGGAACAATTAGTGAACATATCAGGCTGCATACATTAACCTTCCACTGTCTTTTCTGCTGGTGTCCAGGAAAAACAATGTGCCTTCCTTCCCACCCTCTCCCAGTCAGCACCTTCTTGTTGTTGGCCCACTTCCTCCCAGCATTAGACATCAAAACCCTCTACAGGGTCTGAGGTTGGAGTGATGTGCTGTGGAAGCTCCAGTGTTCACGCAGAACAGAGAAGATCAGCATGGAGGGTTCTCTCCACTTTGTGATAACTGGGAGAATGATCTGGCCAACAAGTGTTAGGTAGTTAACCAGGCTACTACAGGCTTTATTCTGAAAAGCCCATGGCACAACACACACCTCACATTGACTTCAATGGGAGCTGTGGGTCCTCAGTATCTCTCCACATAAGGCCATGAGTTTTCAGTCTATGAACAAGCAAAACTGTGTTCTGGAGAATATCCCATTAGAAGGCATTTCTGCAGGAGGTCTGGCATAAAGGCTGTTACTTTGCTCCCAGCCTCTTCTAACATGGATGATAGGAAAAGAGCAGTTAGATTTTTTTTCTCCTTCATGAGCAAGTAAACCTAACCCAACAGCTCCTTCATAGAAAGTAAAACTTCCACTCCATTTTAGAAAAAGGTGATTCTTTCCAGTAATTACTAGGAAGCTTGAGACCCTGGAGAAGAAGAAAAAGAAATTTGGGGTGTTGGTCATTAAAGAATTAAAGAATGGGCCTCTTCAATTGCAATTCTTCTGTGGAGTTTTCAAAACTTTTGATACTGCAATATTTTACCTGCTCTGCTAGGGGAAAAAAAAAACTCAGAATGGCCTGACATTCAAGAGATACATTTACAACAAGGAGTCTGGTGGCACCTTAAAGACTAACAGATTTATTTGGGCATAAGCTTTTGTGGGTAAAAACCTCACTTCTTCAATACAAGAAAGCACACTTTCAGTAGACTTTTGTTATGAATTTTAGAGAATTCTGTGTCCTTGCCAGTTTCTTTCAACAGTAGCTCTAAGTATCACTAGAGGGCACTAAGGGCAGGTCTTCACTACAGGGGCAGGTCGATTTAAGATACGCAAATTCAGCTTCACGAATAGCGTAGCTGAATTTGATGTATTGGAGCCGACTTACTCCGCTGTGAGGATGGCAGCAAAATCGACCTCCGCGGCTCCCCATCAACGGCGCTTACTCCTACCTCCACTGGTGGAGTAAGCGCGTCGATTCGGGAATTGATTGTCACGTCCCGACAAGACGCGATAATTCGATCCCCGAGAGATCGATTTCTACCCGCCGATTCAGGCGGGTAGTGTAGACCTAGCCTAAGACAGCTGTGAGACATTTCAACTTTAAGGCTTCAATCCTGTTCCTGTTGAAGTCAACGAGAAAACTCACATTGACTTTAGTGGTGTTGACTCAGACCATAAAAGCCTGTTTTCTCCCATTGATATCAATGAAAAAACAAAAATAATTAAAAAGAAAATAAAAAGAAGCTACCTGTACCCAACAAACCCACTGTGAATCATTGTTATGCTTGAAAGTAAATGTAATTAATAGATCAAATTGATTTATAAGAAAAATGTACATCTCATCATAAAAGTAAGATTATATAAATATTGTACACAGTGCCTCTTGAGATTACCTGAGCATGTATACTTGATGCTTCTCTTTGACAGAAACAGCTGGTCTTAACAATGTAGTGATTGTTGAATAAAATCTTTCAAAGTAAAATATATGTATTATTGACATCTTGCCTCGTGACCTAGATGCAGTGCTCTGCAATATGTTGGAGACCTCTGTTTGATGCCGGATCTTGTTGTTTTGTTCCCTAGAGCTTCAATGAATACATCAACAAAAAAATCACTATCTTACAGCCATGGGCTGTGAGCTTGTCAGATTTCATAAGCTAAGCTACACTGGTCCTGGTCAGTACTTGATTGAAAGACCTCAAAGAAAAAAGGAGTTGTTTTTTAACAGAATCCAGCTGCTATTTTAATCTCCTACAGAAGCTTCGCCTGCTGTTCAGGTTGTACTTCTCTCCAAACTTTTATTGGGTTTTTTGTTTGTTTGTTTGGACTTTTTTTTAAAAGAAAATTATATATATATATATATATATATAAAAACGATGAGCAAAATTCTAAGGTACTTATTTAGATTTTACTCTAAAAATTATTTAGGCAAAACTTTAAATGGAGTGATGGATAATGCTGAAATAAAGAGTTCAGGTTTTGGCCCATTATTAGTAAAATGGCAAGGTCGAAATATTAATCACAAGGTGGCTGTGGCCTCAATTCTGAGTGTCTTGTCTTTAACTCTTCCCCACATGAGTGCATGCAGCAACGATAGGGTCTTTTGCTTCATGAAATATCATTATGTGAGTTTATCGTACACTTTGCTGTATAATTTTATAAACCATTGTGTAGGAAATGCATTATATTGAAATACTTAAGGGGTTACTGCTGCAGGAAAAGGCAGGGTGTTAGGGTTTGATTTTCCAATGCTTTGCAACCTACATAATTTACCACTGTATAGATAGTAACAAAAGGCCCAATCTGATGCCTATTGAAGCCAATGGAAAGACTCCTGATGGAAGTTGGATCAGGTCCTGTGTTCCCTCTTCACATCTAAACAATAAAGACTAGACTTCACTGGTAGTGAGTGGGGCTTGGGGAAAAATGAAGGCAGGCTAATTAACTGTTCGAGGTGAAAAAACAGAATTCCTCTTTGATAAGAATTCAGGATGTGGGCATATTATCCACCCCAGCTTATCTTTATGGAACATGGACAAATTGAACTGGGCATTTGTGTCTGGATTTCAGACACTCTGAGATGATGTAATTACCACTAGAAATGGAGTCTTTAGCTGTGGCACAGAGAACATGCTGACAGTAGCTTAGAAGATAGTCCCATCAATTTGATGAGCACCACATTTAAGTCCCAGGGCAGGGGAGGATCCCAAAGAAGAAGAAAGACATATAGTGAGCCTTTCAAGAAACTCATCACTATAGGTGCACAGATAGGGTGAGAGAACACAGACTCCTGTACTGGTGGGTGAACATCTGAAATTGCTAATGAGAGGTTAGAATGCTGAATACCTCTTGGTGTAGTGGTTAGGGGGAGCCTACAGGACCAGTCTAGTATTTGAGAGAAGGTGGTTCTTATAAAAATGATGCAAAACATGGATGATCCAATTGATCTGGGGAGCCTGTGTGTGACATATGTATTTGTTGGACACTGGCAAATTTCCATGCTCTCTGGCTGTTGGAACATTCCTGATGTTTTGTGTCATATTTAACATTCTGCATTTCTTTTCTCTTTATTCATGTTAGTGCAGTCACTGATATTTTAAAGTAATATCTTATTATGAATATATTTTAATGTGTTATTAAGTGGGCTTCATAGTAAGGCTACCAGCTCTGAACTTTTTGGCCAAAAAAAAAAATATTTTTGGCTGAAAATGAAGAACTTTGATTTGGACATACTGACATGGTGTCTTATAGGAATGGTAGTTCAGGTGCCTCATGCCCACATTCTTCTTTGTACACAAGGCATCCTGGCTAGACTACATATGCCATCATGCACCATTGTTTCCCCTCTTGCCAACCTACCATGGTGCACCAGGGAAGTCCCTAGCCACACCATGCGAGCCGTAGGGGAACCCATCCCAAAAAGAGAATGGGGGAATGAGATACCCAAACTACAACTTCCATGAGACACTGCACAGAATTTTCAATAGAAATGTTTTGGGTTTCTGACTATACCTTTTGGTTTTCAGATGAAAATTTTCATTTTTCATCTTTTGTTTTTTTCAGTTAAAAATCTAAATTTTCTACAGAAAGCAGAGGCTTTTTGTGAAAAATTTCATTTGATCAAAAATGCAAATTTCTGTCAAAAACCAGTTTCAATAGAACATTTTCAACCAGTCCAATTTAAATAGTTTAATGGTTTTCACAATTATAAAAAGCAGATGATTGTATATTTTGCTATGTGCAGAATAAGATTTTTAGCACATTTGTAAAAGACAATTATTATCCCATACACTTGATTATAATTTTAAATTCCAACTTGATTCAGCAACACCTTACACACTCAAATAATCTTTAGTCTTGTAAGCAATCCTCTTGACACCAATGAAAGCAGTTATATAAGGGATTGAAGGAGTTGGTGCCATCTCTTTGAATTTTTATTTTCGTCTTCCTTCTCTCTCATCATAACATCTGGCCCAGTCTCAGTCAGGTAACAGGAAACTAGTTATTGCAATTTCATTAGTCAGACTAGGGATTATACTGTGAATACTAAACTATAATTGATCCCAAAGCTCATCATTTACATCTGCTGCAGTGTAAAATGCCCACTATCCTTCTGTTATGGCTGATTCCACTGACAAGTATTTTGTATTATGTTCTATACCCTTTTTTATTCTAACAAAATATCACAATTCTCTCTCTAATAAATAATACATAAATAATCATTAATAATTAATAAAGGCAACTGCTATACATGTGGGTAGGATGTTTCGTACCTACATTTATTATCCCTACTGTCAAACATCTAAAAAATCACGACTTGGTTCCTGGGCTGCTCTTAGTTACGGTTGCTTTGGAAACTGGTTCCTTGGTATTTGCACACGTCTCAATTTGTAAATGACTATTCTTTCAAAAATAGCAAGAATGTTAAAAGGTGCAGTTTTAGTCTTTGTCTGTGTTATGGTTAAGGTGTGGGTCTCTCTCTCTCTCTCTCTCCAGCTGGGTAGCTGCGATGCATCAAAGCCATACCTCTCAACATCTTCAAAGCTAAGGCACCCATAGTCTAAGAGGCTCAGGTCTCAGCTAGGCCACACCTTCCTGTGTGACCTTGAACAAGTCACTTACATGCTATGTGCTTTGTTTCCTCATTTGTAAAACAGGAATAATAATACTTCTTTTCTTCTATCTTTTGTCTGTCTTGTCTGTTTAGATTGTAAGCAGTTTGGGGCTGGTACTGTCTCTTACTCTATGTGCTACTGTATTATTAATTATTATTATTATTATTAATTATTATGATGATGCCACTCTTCAGAGACCCCTCTGGCTGCCAAGTATGTGTATTGATGGTCTCCAAAGAATGTCCCATCCAGTTCCTCAGGTCAGGAGAGAAAGCCATTTTGGTTCCAATTCTTGAAGGTGATAAGTGGTAAAGGATGGGAAATGGTTGGATCCTTGAGAATTCAGAATCATGTGGTCTTCTCTAAAGAGCCTAAATGATTCCAGAAAAAATACTACATTAAAGAATAAGAAATGCTTTTAACTTCTAACCTTGTAAATCACCCAAAGTGGCATGTATACCTACTCATTCTAAGGATCAGTTAACTGTCATTCCATCTTAGGAGCTAGACTTAATGGGATTTTACCGGGATGTCAGCTAGACACCAATTAATTTTTTTTAAAAAGCTACTGTGATTTAAAAGCTATGCAATAGATATGTCTGTTACATGACTTAACCTTTAAACATGTTTTATTCTTATATAACATGCAATAATTGTCTCATTAAATCTAAATATCTGTCAGGGTTGCATGTACTATGTAACACATTCAGTCTAAATTATTCTACCATATAGATCTCAAATGCCTCATTAGAAGGCAGCAGTGGGGCTGTGATCCCAGGACTGACTTAGCCCAGCAAAACAAACTTTATTCATACTAGCCTGAAGAAATATATTTTGATGGAATTTTTATGTGATTTAAGTGGTTGTGAAAATTACCAGACTGACAGCCTTGGAGACTGAAAAATCCAGCATTTATCCATTAAACAGGTGCAGCAGTGGCAATGGAGGCAACCCCATGTTGCCGCTGTCAGAGAACTTCAGCCGTACCTGGAAGGATAACTTATTCTTTCATCTTTAGAGGTTATCGCCAAGCCTTTCTGCTATAAGCAACGACAACTGTGGTGATGATTTCTGATGCAGACACCTCTCCGTTGGAACTGGACTTAAACCACCAAACCCATTTCACTTAGTTGCTGAACAGTGTAAGGAAAACTTCTGAAAAGTCTTGACCTGAACTGGTAATTGTATTGTCCAAGGTTCTATAGATCTTTTATAAACCTTTGAGCCCTACAGTCCCTCTCACCTGTTTAATAGCTCTGTGTTTCTTCTACTGAGGTATTTACTTTCCAGTATTTAAGTTTAAAATAGAAGCTTCTACACACCCATATGTAGAGTCATAAACCATCCTTCCATAATAATTATGTTTCATAGCTGCAGTTTTCTTATATTTAGGTGTAATTTGCAAGGAGACCTCCTTGCAATCTCCTCTTGCCAGAGGCAAGGTTACAAATTCAACACTTGAAAGTTTGGATATTAGGAAGTTGTAGTTTATGAAACCTAAGCATCAGACTCTGAAAATAATTGTCCGAAGCTGTAGTGACAATCTTAAGTCTGCCCAGGGGTGCTGGAACAATTTGTATAGTGGGGATGCTGAGAGCCATTGAACCAAACTGCAAACCCTGTAAATAATGGAAACCACTTCAGCCCAGGAGATGCGGTAGCACCCCCAGAGCTCCTAGGTCCAGCACCTATGGGTCTGCCTCTCAGGCCTTTAGGATTCATCTAGGAGCCATGGACCCTCATTATCTCAGGGAAAACTACATGTTTGTTTCTAACCTGCAACTTCCCCAGCCCCTCAGAGACACTCTAATTCAAGGATAGAGACTATAAGCTACAGTGCCCTTGGAAGGACCAAAGATTGCAAAACCTAACATACTACCCTCCACAAAATATTGCATACACAAGATTCTGCCTCCCTCAGCCACTCTACTGTGGGTGGGATAGCCCACCCTACCCTATCCTCCCTCCCTCTATTGTATAGAGACCTCACACTCCTGATATAAGGCAGAGATCCATTTTTCTACATTGAGACAATGTTGAGATATATTCTACCTGATTATGAATAGGAATTAGAAAGAAACATGGGAACTTGAAAACTATGTTTATAAAAGGAAAGATCTTTGGCTTAATACTCCATGTAAAGATAATGGGGAGATCCTACACTAGTCCAAAGGAAACTAACTTTAGTCTGGGAAAGAAAACCTATGTAATGTAATTACTCATACCCAGAAAAGGAGAAGACATTAGGCTGACCCCTACCCTGTCCACATTTAAGTCCCTTTTAAAGTTCCACTTCTGTCATGCTGTCAGTAGTGAATCAAGTTGATTTATATAGCAATTGCCTGCAGTTATTCCCTTTCTCCTGACTTCTGTCTACTAATTTGTCCTGAGACTGTGAACAAAGAACATCCTTGAGTGTTTGGAAAGTATCTGGCACATAGCAGGTGCTACTACAAATAAGTAACCAATAATATAATCTGTAAGGGTAAAAGCAGCTGGGTGATAGCGGAAGGGATATGTAAAATAACTTGTATCTGCTCAGGTTTAGAGGGGCATTTGGTGTGAAATAGAGTGACAGAAGACTGAAAAACAAATTGCGTATTAATGGATGCAGATTTTCATTCAAACAATGAAAGGTGGAATATCTCTCTCCATGCCTCTATTATAAACTGTGTTTGATCAGATGTCACTGAATAAATATGTTCACAGCACCCAACAGAATAAGTGGGATGACACAATAGTGAGAAAGGGAGAGAGGGAAGACTCCACATCTGATGTGTTGTGATGCTAGCAGTAGAGATGGCGGAAAACTTTCTGTCAAAACTGATTTTGATGGGAAAACTGGGTTTTCGACAAAATGGAATTTTACACAGAAAGTCTCTGCTCCAAACTTACTTCGTCACCAGGATACACCACAGCCACGTGACTGCTATGTTAAACCACCTCCCATTACCAAGACAAAAGACCTGAAATTTTCACCCAAAAACTTGAAATTTCTGAGTGGGGTGGGGGGAGGGGAAGGATTTTCTGACTAATTCTAGCTAGTAATGAGGCAGAGAAAACTGCTAGTAGTGGCTGCGAAGGGTCATGAATTCTATAAAGAGAGTTCATGCATGTTTAAACTCAAGTGTAACTATAAGATTTTGACTACAAGATTTCAACCTATCTCACAAGGCTATTACCCAGACCATACAGTAGATATGATTTCATACAGCTTGTTTTGAAAAGCTGACTTGTTTTGCTTTTTTGTTTCTTTTCTAATAACCATCACTCTCTTTAATGTACTCTTGGGTTTTAGGCTTTTGCAGAAGTAACAACTTGTGACATTACCCAGGGTACAAGAGATGATGCGTGCCTGCTGATAGTGGGGGTGGGGGTTGGGCGGCGCACAACTGTGGGAATGCTTGAATCATGACCCCCAAGCAATCCCCCCTCCTGGAAAACAGCGGCCCTTCCCTGCAGCTCCCAGCTGTTCCTTCTGTCTCTGCCTCTCCGACTCAGCTGTCCCACAGGGAGACAGGCCCGGCCACACCATTTGACTGAGCAATCTGGAGGGGCATGTGACCCTGCATACCTCCCCCCCCACACACACACACGTCACCTCTGCAGGGAATAACTATGTCTCCTCAATTCTCTAACCTGGGATGTCTTTTACACTGCTTTACTGGTGAACAGCCACTCCTGGCTAGTTAAACACACAGCCTCTAGTATGTAACTTGCTCCCACCTGCGCAGTATTGAGTGCTACTAGCTAGCCACTCATAAATTATACTGTAGAAGAATACCAGCAGATTCTCTAGTCCCAGACTTTCCCCCAGAAATGTGCATCTTGTATTGCCCAGCACCTTGCTGAAAAGCACATATAAAGTCCATCATTCATCAACGGAAAATGCTATGCACCAGCTTTGTTATCCCAAATGGAGTTCCCCCTCCCCACAGTTTAATCCAGACACACTGGCCAGATAAAACAGTGAAGCAAGTTTATTAACTACAGAAAGAAAAGAAAGATTTTAAGAGATTACAAGTGATGAGGCATAAAAGTCAGAACTGGTTACCAAGAAAATAAAAAAGATAAAACACAAGCTAACTGCCTAACTTAAAAAGCTAAGTGAACTTAAAAGTAAAAGTTTTTTCTCATCATAAGCTTACAGCAGTCTGTACTGGCTTGCTTCAACCAGGATTCCCCCATCCCAATTCAGTTCTTTGAGAGTCACTGGTGTCTTGAGCAGAGATGAAGAAGGAGAGTGAGGTCAAGCCTTCTTTTCCCCGCTTTATAATTCAATTTCTTGTGCTAGAAACATCCTTGCTGAGCTATAGTGGCAAAACAATCTTTTGTGGACATGAGGTTTGAATTGTCCTGGTCATGAAATGTAAATTTCTTGTTCATGCTTTCCCCCTGCCAGAGAATGGTTGCTTAACTCTCCAGGTAATGCCTCTCTCATCATCTTCTCAACCTGCAGACCGGCCCTAGTCCGGGTACCTCAGCATCCTCCATGATTCGGCCCTCTGGCTGTGTCACCATCTATGTTTCTCCCTTCCGGGGTTAGGTGTCACTGTCCACCAGTCAAGCCACTTCCCCACTGGTGAATGAGGGGATCCAGGCCTGCCTACTACTCCAGGTCTCCACCCAGGGACTCTGTAGATAGCAGCCTCCTGTTGCATCTCTTTAACTTGGTTCAATGCTGTTTCAGTTCCCTGGGCCACTTCCCCGCGGCCCCAGCACCTTCTTTGCCCTCTCTTCAGGGCCTTCAGCCAGCAAGTCTGAGCAGCCAGCCAGGAGCTCCCTCTTGTTCCCCTAGTCCCTGCCAGCAACTGCTCTTTCCAAGTTGCTACCCTTGGTGCAGCCTGCCAGGAACACAGTCTTCACTCCTTGGGCTCCCCACAGCAACCGACCCTGCTTTACCCAGAAGCTTCTTTTGTACCAGCCTTATGGGCCTTAATTGACTGCTTCATGAAGCCTCTCTCCAATTGGCTGCTTCCTGCGCAGCCTCTCTAGGCTGCTTGGAGGACTCACCTCCACTGCTCCTTTCTGGGATGGGGTGCGGCAGGCCCATGAGGTTCTATTAACCCCTTCCACTCCACTGTGGGGTGAGCACCCCATCACACCCCTTTTCAGTTTCAATCAGTGTCATTATTTTTGCATTTATGAAACAGGGAAATCAGAAGTTCCCAATAGACCTTTTCTATAACATTCATTATTTTATAAACTTATACATGTCCCTCGTATTCATCTCCTTTCTAAGGGAAACTACTCCTGCTGCTTTGTTCAATTTGTATTTGTACAGTAATTACCATAGCAGGATCTCTGGATGTTACTTTAATATAAATATTACTCAATAATAGCAGTATCCATATTCATAACAGGGAACAAACACTTAGTTATTTCTGAAGTGGCAACTAGTGGAGTTTCCCTACCAATAAGTGGAGGCTAAGCAAGGCATAAGGGGCAGACTAGCAGAACCTTAGCTAAATATTTCCAAATTTTCTGATGCTTAGTATTTTTTAATGACAGCATTATAATTTCCTGACATTTAACAGTTAATTTTTGTAATCTTAACTCCAGATGCAAGCCTTACTTTCAAGAATTTGTTATTTTGTATCTACCAGGTCCCAACAGTAAATTAATAGCTATAATTATAATCTTATCTGAACTCTATCTTAATGAAGTTGTTTTAATTGGGAATTAAATATTTTCATTGTTTTTAATCATGCCATACTAGTAGTTTTTCTTAATGATAATTCACAACACCTTTTGCCTTGTAGCAATTAATCTAGAACAGTTTTTAAAAGTTCAACAGGAATTAGAAAATAGAAGACTACAGGATTATAATATAGAAGGTAGTGATAGAAGTACTAAGCGATGTCACCATAGCAACTCTGCTTGCACACAGGATCCTGTATTTAACCTAAGGGAGTTTTTAAAACTTCTTCATTCCTGAAATAGCTAATCACCATAGTGTTCATGTAGAGAGTGCATAGCACTCTTAAGTTCATGTGAATGCATCCTCCTTTCTTTAATGATACATTTGTGTTAGAAATGTATAAGCACTTTCACTCAATACAATTTCTAACTAAGAAGCCACTACTGTCTGAACATTCAGGTTGACATTATTAATGCAAATCATGGCAGGTGATCATAAAAGTGCAATAATGTTCTCCGGGGGGGCTTGTAAGCAAAGACCATTTCAATAAAGTAGAAGCAACATAGCAGAAAACATTTCCAGAATTTCTGTTTAAAGTTCTTTGTCTGTTTTCCCCTTGCTATCCACAAAATTTTATAATTGTACCCTTCTTTCTGCATATCCCATTATGAGCTTTGTCAGAAAAAGAAGCCCTGGGCTGGAGCATTGCTCAGTCACCTGTGGGGATGGCACATGTGTAATCTGATGAGTATGTAGGAGCTGCAAGGGAATGGTGCGTGCACGCTCTGGTCAGTGTGTAGGAACTGTGAGGGGATGGAGCATGCTCAATCCTGATGAAATCCAGAGAATGTAGCTGCCAAACTCTAAGTCTCTACTGAGAATGTGTAAACTGTGGGGTTTTTTTTTTTTTTTAGAAAAGTACTTTAAAATGAATGTGCACATTTACAGAAATAGGTTATTAATAATTATTTCAAAGCTGAGATATGGATTTCAACTACATCACCTGAGAGAAAAACACATGGGTTTTGTCTTAAATGTTATCCTTTGTTCCCGACTTACAGTTGCACTAAAGTTAGGAAACCTGTATACCTATTCTATTTTGGTGAGCTAAGCGAGAAGATTTTAAAAATATCTCCATTATAGTTAGGTAGGTTTGACAGTCTGTGCAGCCAGAGAATCAGGTCTAAAAGTGGAAAAATGCTGAAAAACAATCTGATAAGCATTAAAGAAAAGAAATCAAGAATACAATATTTGATCTTTTCACGATTCTGTCAAACATGTATTGTCCGTACACAAAACTACTAATACATTTTTATCAACTATCCAATTGCTCTATACTCTGAGCGTCATACACATTTTTAAGGGTCAGATCCAGCTCCTAGTGAAATCATTGAGAGTTGTGCCATTGCTTTTAGTAGGATCAGGATTGTGAACATGTTTTAGGAGGAGCACATCTTTTAAAAGCATTTTCAGTTTTAAGGTTAAATACATCTTGGCTCAAATCTTCAAAGAGATGCACAGTGGTCTTAAATATTTTCATGTGGTCCTCAAATTGCAAATTATCAGCTAGAAACTTCTCCATAGTGAATTTAGCCCACTCTATTCAGGTTGTATACACAAAAATTCTGTTCTAGGCCCCAGTCCTGCAAAGGGTTTTGAAGTCCATGGGACTCCACGAAGGGGTAAGGATTGAGGTTTGCAGATCAGGGCCTTTTTTTGCAGTAATAAAAGCAAAGGAAGAGTAAATATTTCTGATTGTGCAATTGCAACTTATGAAATCTTTCAGTGATATGCCAAAAGGAACCGCTGGGGGCTCCTAGAAACTTCTGACTGAAATTCTGCCAGCAAACTGAGGCAAGGGTTAGGATGATTTCCTTTCATCTGATGGAGGCATCTCTCTCCGGCTGCTGCTAAATAATTCCTGACAGTGATGCCTTATCCCTTGGGACTCCAAATACTTCTTTGGAATTGACTAGAGTGCACCTAGTGCCAGGAGTTTTTTCTTTTTAAATTACCCTGGGGGAGAGTATAACCTCAAGTCCCTCCTGCAAAGGAGTCAAATCATTGACTAGTGTAAATCAGTGTAATTCCATTGACTTCAGCGTGCAGTTGACAAAGGGCATAAGAGTTACTTAGGTAAATTACGGCAATGTTCTGTTTCTGGCAGCCCTCCTAAGAGGGCCTCTCCTAACAGAGCCTGATATTCTGCACTGTTCTGAAGAAGTGTGTTAATCCAGTGCCACCTGTCTTTATCTTGCTAACTAGTTACCAATTTAATCAGACAGCACAAACTGTTGATGATAGTTTGTTGCTTCTGCTGTCCCCTTGCCTGGTAGTTTTGTTCCTTTCCCTAAAAAATCAAGGAATTTGTTAAAATATATGTGTGACGATATTTGAGAATGGTTTGTTTAAAATGCTGCTGGAGCCAAGGATGGCTACACACAAGCAAACTGTTTTGCTCACACTGCTTGATCACAGCAAGATCTTGCATACTTTACCAAATACGGGTGGCATATATGCAATGTTGTTACATTAAAAAGTCACATTATTCCCACAGTTAATGGGCCACATTCAGACCATTTGGCTCTAACTCCTTTGGATCTAATGGTGTTGTAACTGTTACCATCATATGTGAATTTGGCCTATAGCACTTGGTGGATGCAGTAGGTTCCAAACTGTGATAGTAAAATCCTCTAGAAAATGATATTTTTTCTATAAGATTTTTAAATCATCCTATAGAATTTAATAGAGGACTATAAACCTTCTATAGAATTCCACAGGAAAACACAGAAAAGACATCATGCTCTATTAAATTTATAGGTTTTAAAGTAATTTTGTTCCCTCTTGATATATTCTAGAAGATTTTTCCATAAGAGAGGGCAAGCTCAAATGCACTTGCTTTTTCTGTACAGGGCTGGCCTTATGGGTGGGTGACTGCCAGCATGCCAAGGTCAGGGGAAGGGGATGCTGTGCTCAAGGGGCTGCAGAAGGGTTGTGTCCACCCAGGAGGCAGAGGGAGGCAATAAAGGGGGCTATGGGGCAGGAGCCACGTGCTCGCATGTGTCCTCTCCTGGCAGCTGACACCTGCAGCGCCACCACAGCTCCACCTGCTGCTGCTCTGCCTGCTTCCTCAGAGAGCAGTACTTACAGGGTGCCAAAGAAAGTTCGCCCAGGTTGTCTGTGACCATTGGTGCCTGGAGGGGCCACACTGAGATTTCTCAATCAGGGAAGACTGCAAAGAATGGGGCAGGCGATCCCAAAAACTGGTGGTTATTCTAATTATTAGAGTCACCAAGCCAGCAACAAAACAGTTTCTACAATACCTTACTGGTTACCCAGAAGCCAAAAATACAGTTCCCTTAAAGCAACCCTGCCTCGGGCTTCCACCCAGACAGCCAAATTTAGTGTTTTAGTGAAAAAGTAACAGGTTCATCATATATAAATGTCTTCCATTCCCAAGGGATCAGACACATTACCCTCAGGTCAATGAATATTTCAGATTTTACCCAATTACACGCTTCCAGCCAACTCTTATTAACTAAACTAAGATTTATTAAAAAAGAAAAGAGAGAGAGTATTGTGGTTAGAAGATCATTATATATACAGATAAGAATAAAGTTCTTGGGTCAGTTTCATAATAGAGATGGTTAGCTGCTGAGTTGCAAAAAATTATTTCAGAATCAATTCCATAGGTTATAATCCAAATAGGCAGTTCATGTATAGCATTTGTTCAAATCCTTTCATAAGAATGTGCAAGGACAGTCCAGGATACTTGGAGACCTCAGTCTTACGACTCAAAACTCCCCCTGCTAAAGGTTCAAGAGATTTGAGATGACAGGATCAGGTCCTACAGTTCTTTTATAGATCTCTGGCAGGCTACTATGGCTTCTTGACCGAATGATAACACAACAGGCATTCATTGGATGAAGAATAGGTAATAACATTGTGGCTTTGAAGTCAATTCTATACACAATTAAATTAGGATTGCCAACTTTCTAATTACACAAAATTGAACACTTTTGTTCTGCCCCTGTCCTGCCCCTTCTCCGAGGTCCCGCCCCTGCTCACTCCATCCCCCTCCCTCTGTCACTCACTCTCCCCCACCCTCACTCACTTTCACTTGGCTGGGACAGGGAGCTAGGGTTTGGGAGGGGGTGTGGGCTCTGTCTGGGGGTGCTTGCTCTGGAGTTCATCTGGGGAAAGGTTTGGGTGCAGGAAGGAGCATTGGGCTGTGCAGGGGTTTGAGGTGTGGGAGGGGGTATGCAGTGTGGGCTCTGGGAGGGAGTTTGAGTGCAGGAGTGGGCTCAGGGCTCCACCTGCAGGCGCTGTCCCTGCAGCTTCCATTGGCCACGGTTCCCGGCCAATGGAAACCACGGAACCAGTGCTTGGGGTGGAGGCAGCGCATGGAGCTCCCATGGCCGCCCCATGCCCAGGAGCCGAACATACCAGCCACTTCTGGGAGCCATGCCAGACAAGGAGCTTGCCTTAGCCTCACTGCGCCGCCGACCAGACTTTTAAAGGCCTGTTCAGCGGTGCTGATTAGGGTTGCCAACTGGACTTTTAGCAGCCTAAAACCTCCTGGTTTGGCTTCAGTAGCCTCCGGAGATAGAGCCAGATTACGGGAGCAAAACTGGGAGGGTTGGCAACCCTGATGCTGTCTGGAGCTACCAGGGTCCCTTGCCCAGTCAAAAACCAGATGCCTGGCAACCCTAAGGTAAACTAGTAGCATTAATTAACATAAGTCAATTATCCATTCAAACTATAAGGCATTCCATTATGGCACAAACAATGTAAGATGAAGACAATGTAAGTAATTTTATTTCTTGCAATACATTACATCTTTGATGTTAAGGTTAACTGAACTATCCGCAAGCATAATATAATGTAATTAAGACATGAAAGGGAATTAGCATCCACAAGCTAATCTGGTTACATGGTTAACATCTAACAAGAAATAAGTAAACACATACAATTAGTTTTACCTCTAATTCTCTAACAATGCAGGTTTGCATTTCAAAGCTCTAGTCTATCTAACCTGGCTTTGTTAGCTACTTATAAGGCATGGCCCTAATTGCCATTTATATACTTTTCTAATATGTCTTGAAAGGTTGAATTTGGGTCATTTTAGCCTGCTAGTTGCTTAACCATTTCTGATTCAGTGTCAGGTGCCATTTTCACTAAGGCCAGCCCTGTTTCTATATAGCAAGGTTATTTCAGGAGAATATAAAAATTA
Source organism: Trachemys scripta elegans (assembly GCF_013100865.1). Classification (NCBI taxonomy): domain Eukaryota; kingdom Metazoa; phylum Chordata; order Testudines; family Emydidae; genus Trachemys; species Trachemys scripta. The sequence continues at coordinate 44,585,321 of NC_048298.1, forward strand.
ATTTCTTCACCTGTACAGTCTAAGTCTTGCAAACTCCCTCCTGATAACTCTGAAGTAAAATTCCTTGGGCTTGATCTATCCTTGGGAAAAGCCAACCGGAGTCAAAGTAAATCTTAAAGCAGTAAGTTGACACCAGGGATGAATTTGGCACATGCTTTGCAAATAGGAAGTTTGACCCATTAGTCAGACTTCACAGGCTAAAAATACAAAAATAATGTTGCGACAAAAGCTGTTTTCTCTTCCTAATAAAAACTGTATTGAAAAATGCCAGAGTGCCATCAAACCCAGCAGTGATGAGCGGAATTCATTCCAATAATTATGCAGTCATTAGACAACAGTCTATATAGGAGGGGGAAAATACTTTTATGGAAATACAGTTTCCATGAGTAGTTATTTAATCTAATTAATTGCATCTAGCTGAGCCTTTTTTGCTGAATTTGGGATAACCCATTATCAGGCCTTTACAGTAATTCTAATTAATTTAATCTTTACCAGCATATGAGATGGTTTTTATTCCATCTTTCTCCAATTATGCAGGCAACAAAAATAAAAGTTCAGATCACCAAATAAACTTCTTGTAGACACCGAGTCTTATTATGCTAACAAATTAATTTTAACTCCAGAGACACTGGTGTGTTCTTACCCTAGGGAAATAAAGACAGGGGTTAAGTGAAAAATTAAAAGGTTCTGTAACATTGTGTTCTATTTGTTGTTGAAGTTTTATACCATAGTTGTATGGTGTATCTTCATAGCATTGGCTCTGGGCCAAGGTCCTGATGCTGTACTCATTAAAGCCAATGGAGGCCCCACTGACATTGTTAAGAGGCCTGAAAGTGAGATTTCCCTTTAAATTGCCAGAGCAATGTAAAGGTGGTTTGGAGTAAATGAGAATCAGGCCTTAGGAGTTACTGCCATTCAGGAAGGAAAGGAGATCTGAGTCACTGTTGGTGGCCCTGACTGCTGGGCCATGACTACTTCTTATGTGAATGGGCTGAAGCTTGGCTATGAAGGCATTGTGATTCTGCCCCTGTGCTTGACTTATTACTGGTAGTTCATGAAGCCATCTAGATGCTGGAGATCGCCTCTTTGGAAAAAAAAGATAATTCATTTTAGTGAGGAGAGCTGAGTTCTGTAGCTCAGTGGAGCAAGTCTAGTTTTATAAAGTGATTTATGGTCTGGAAAAGTTCTGTGTGATTTTTTCTGCCTCTCTTTGTCTTCTTGGCAGTGGTATATGTTTCCAGAAAGCCCTTGTGTCTGAGTCTGTGTCTGTCAGGCTGTATCTTCTGCCAGCACCACTCAAGTTTTCTTCCTCATTGATTTTTCTGTCACAGGTCATTCAAGTGCTGCTGTGATCTGTGTGGATGGGAGGGTGTGTGCGTCAGTCCTAGCCTAAGAAAGTGGTTGTAATATGCTTTACTACTGCTACTACTGGGCTTTTGGTTTGGTAGAGGTCTCTATGAGTATATTGTGGAATTTGGCAGGATTCAGGAGTTTTCTATTCTTCCTGTCTCTCAAGGTAGAGTGTTCTTATATCTGCCAGGAAGAAATGTTCTTTGAATATAAACATTTTAATATTATAGAGGAATTAATTAGCTAGCTGACATTGGTTAAGTATCTCCTTATCAAATTCAGACAAGAACCATCTCTCCAGGTTTTAAGAAAATACAATAATTTCTTTGACCATTTAAATCTAAAGACACTCTTTTATAGAATCATCTACATTTAAAAAGACTATTTTAAGCACTGGAAGACTCCTGTATAGGAAATAGGAGTGTTTGGATTCATTTGAAACAACAATTTCAAATCCTATTAAACCCTAATGAACCTAAAATGGACTGAGTAAGAGTTAAAACTCTATCTTTAAAGATGTTTTGAGAGTTTCCCACCACAAAGACAAAAGCAGTTACAGCCCTGCTGTGTATACATAGTGGATTGGATATCCATGAGCTGAAAATGTTACTAAGGCCATTCCAGGAAGTATTGAGCCAAAGGTGACAATGGCTGATATTTGAGCCCAGCTTAGCCCCTGAAAGAGGTGTATCCTCCACCACCTGTTCATCTCATCTCTCTGCCAGCAACCAGACAACTAAGAACAGGGAAGCCATAACTCAGCATCAAGAAGAAGCAACCTTTCAGCACAGCACTTCTGCAACTTGCCACCACCAAGACTTCAGCATCACTGGAGAGATGGAATTTGCAAAGGCACTACCATGAGGTTAGAGTTAAACTTTTCTTGTAATCATTTTCATGGAATACTGAAATGTTATTGTATTTTAATTTTTATTTTAGGATGAAGTCCATAATTTTTGAACCGCGCAGGCTTTCTGTGCTTTGCCAGTCCAGCTGAACCGCTCCCCGTCATTTTCTACCAAACAATGCAGGACCTCCTCGCTTCACAGCATAGAGGTTTACCATAAGCTGTTTACACTTATGTTACCTTCACTGTAACAACACCCAGAGGAGTGAAGATTTCATCTGAATCAGTTTTTAGAAGCACGGGGGTTTTCTGCACCTTTACCTCTAAGTAGTCTCTTCTAATTTTGCTGTGAAATTACTGAAACAGCAGACCCTGTATCAAGCTCTATTTTAAGTATTACTTTTTCTGCTTGTAAAGAAATCCATTAAATAACAATTCATTTATTATCTTGTAAATTAAACAGTTGTAGAGATGCTATATTGTTCTCAATGGAGTCCATGTTGCAGGTTGTCATCTGCAAGCTGAGGAAACTAAAATTCTCTGGTATTGCTCTCATGAGGTGATGGTTGTGCGTTTAGTACTGGTGTGCACATTTCCTGTGTGTGTCCCAGTTTCTACAAGGTTTGTCCTTGAACTAACAGTCACCTTCAATTTCAGACTGCACTTATGTTACGGGAATCCGTCTTTGAGTGTGCTTTTTGCTTGACCCCAATTCATTTGTTGTACAAATAACATGATGCTATTGAAGGAAAATATAATCCCAATTGTACATATAAAATGAAGGAGTATAAATTAGCTGTTCCCACCCAAGAAAGAGATCTCAGAGTCATTATGGATAGTTCTCTGTAAACATTCATTCAATGTGCAGCGGCAGTCAAAAAAGCTAACAGAATGTTGGGAATAATTAAGAAAGGGATAGATAATAAGGCAGAAAATATCATATTGCTTCTATATAAATCCATGGTATTCCCACATCTTAAATATTGTGTGCAGATTTGGTAAACCCATCTCAAAACAAGATATATTGGAATTGGAAAATTGAATATATTGGAATTCAGAAAAGGGCAACAAAAATGATTAAGGGTATAGAACAGCTTTTGTATGAGGAGAGATGAATAAGACTCGGACTTTTCAGCTTGGAAAAGAGACAACTAAGGGGGGATATGAGAGAAGTCTACAAAATCATGACGGGTGTGGAGAAAGTAAATAAGGAAGTGTTATTTACCCCTTTTCATAACACAAGAACTAGAGGTCAGCAAATGATATTAATGGTAGCAGGTTTAAAACAAACAAAACGAAGTATTCACAGAATGCACAGTCAACCTGTGGAACTCTTTGCCAGAGGATGTTGTGAAGGCCAAGACTATAACAGAGTTCAAAAAAGAAACAGATAAATTTATGGAGGATAGGTCAATCAATGACCATTAGCCAGGATGGGCAGGGATGGAACATTTTCTTCAGTCCAACCCCCTGGGGGACTGCTAGCTTTCCCTACCAGCAGGGACCTAGAGCCATATGCTCCTCCCCTTCCTGTGTCCTCCCCCCTGTCCCTTAGTTTCCCTCTGCCAGCTTTATATGGTCGGATGGCTGATTAGGCCCGCAGGTGCCAATGCTCAAGTAATCTGGGCTTGGTCTTCCCTGCCAGCCCCAACTAATCCCTTAATTGGAGAGGGGCTAACAGGGACCTGGCCAGGCTCTCCTGGCCAGCACCCTGTTACAGGATCTGTAATTCTTTTTGTTTATGTACATTTACACTAAAGGGGGAGGAGTATGTGGTGTATAGGAATTGGACAATCCCTTCAGCTGGAGCCCTCTCATGGCCCTTACTGTATTCCGTGTTTCAGAAGTAAACAAACCCTGCCGGAGTAGCAGTGTGTATATGTAGCTAGGCCTTGGACATTCCCCTCTGGTGTTATCTAGACTGGTGATCTGCTAGGTCACTCCAATCCTTGACTCTGGGAGCTAGTCTTACCCTGTTCTGCTGTGAGAAACCCAACTCCTGGGCTGTTAACACACAGCCTCCGGCATGTAAGCTGCTCCCAGCTACTTGCAACCAAATGACACTAGCCAATATCTCTGGTCCCAAACACAACCCTAGGAACCTCCGTCTTGCAGTGTCCAGTTATGCCACTGGACGCCGCAAGCTTATATGAGTTCGTCAATTTAACAAAGAAATTAATATGTACCAGGCTTGTTATCCCAAGGGGAGTCTGACAAAATAGGTGTTCAGGGAGATCTTGCACTTTGGCTGGCCCTTTGGGGAGCAGTCTCCCAACACCAGGATTGTACATATGCAGAAAATCATTTTGGGGTTACCCTGTGTTTCCCCCACCCAGCACTGAGTCAGTCTTCCCTGCCCCCTAGAGGGCTGTGATCTGTGCTTTCTGGGCTAGGTGTGTTTACCCTTTGATCAGATTCACCTTTTCCCAGCAGTTTTCCCATAACTGCTTTCTGTGTCTCACCAGCCTGGGGGAAAACACCCCCTTCTCTGTTAGTTGGGTCATTTGTATTCTGGCAAACTACCACCTGGCAATTTCCTGGTCTCAACTCCTCTATTATCACAGGCATTGGAGCTGCATCTTGATTTAAAGAGACACAATTACTTTTCAAAAACTTATCAGAAATAGCATCCTGAAAAATTGGGACCTGGATTGGGGTATCCTCTGCCACCCCTTTCTCTTTCCCTGAGAAATCAGCTGTGTGACTGCTCCCCCACGAGGTCAGATACACAGTTCCTTCTCAAAATCTGGGTTACAGGCTGAATGTCTGGGTGCACAGATGCTGACCCAGCCATCCTCTTAGTGTCCTGGGCATCCTGCCCCAAGTGACTAGTGAGGAGACATTCCTGCACCCCCACTATTCCTGCCCCAGTTTCCTCCTCTGGGCCCCCTCCTAAGACACATTTCTCTGTGCTCCATAGGAAGGGTTCTGTCTCTTGTTCATCTGCAAAACTCTGCCAGCTAACAAGTGGGACAGTTTCCTTAATCACTGACAACACTTCTCCTGCCCCTACGCCTGAGGGCATGTTGCCTTCTCCTAGAAAGGGGCTAGTCTCAGCCCCTCCCATACTTGGAAGCACCCTGCTTCCCTGTGTTACAGAGTCACAGGAATCCTCACCCACCTCAGTGGTTTCTGAGATCTTCAGCCCCTTCTCTGGGCTCTCCTCTGGGACACATTTCTCTATGCTCCCTAGAGCCGGTTTTGCCTCTGATTCAGCTGCAACCTGCTGGCAGCTAACAACCTGGACAGTTCTCTCCCTGGCAGCCATTACACCCTCATCCCTTCCTGATGTGGTGTTGTCTCCAGCTGCAGTGCAGGAGTTGGTTTCAACCACCCTCCCACCTGGAAGATGTGGCTTCTCCCTGCTGCAGAAGAATCAAAGAGACTCTCTCCCATTCTCTCAGCAGTTCCTGAGACCTTATCCTTTCCCTTGGGGGTCCCAGCATAAAATTCCCTCCTGCTCCAGGCAAATACTTTAACCTGAGCTACATGGAAAAAATCATTACCAAGAAGCAGCTTGACTAGGAGGTGTTCTATTATCCCCAGAGTCAAAACACTTTCCAGGCCTTTCCACACCACATGGATTTTAGCTAGTGGTATGAGGAATCTGCTTTCGCCCACCTCCACAATCTCTGACATTTGGCCAGGTAGCATACTTGCCTTTGGGACCACACTCTGCTTAACCAGAGAGATCTGGGCCCCTATATCGCTCTGCCCCAAGTATTCCCTGCCATCAATTTGGACAGCCGTAACATGCTCCATATCTGGTTCCGCAGAGGCTAACCTCACAAAACCTATATGATAGGTTTCAATTGCATGGGGCGGGGGGGTTCTGTGTTGAGGACATCAGAACTAACATGAGCTATTGGTTGCCTGCTTCCTCCTAGCACAGGGCATTTATTCCTCAGGTGATCAGTGGAATTACACTGATGGCACCTTTTGGGCTCTTCTGCTTTTACAGAAGATTTGGGATAGGAGTTACCAGTAGAGGAATGTTTTTGGGTAAGAGAATGATTAGGCTCCCAACCCGCTTCTCTCTTCCCAGGGACAAAATGGGATCCTCCCTTCCCACCGGTTTTAAACCCTCTTTCTGTGGTCTGCCCTCAATAGATGCCTGATTCTGTTTGAAGGCATCAGCTAAAAATGCCATCTCATCCACAGACTTTATATCTTTGTCCCATAGACACTGCTTTACATCAGCCTTACCTATGCTTAGGAAAAGCTCTTGAGCAACAAGATCCAACATTCCCTCGAAACTTGCCACCTCTTTGCCCCCACCCATTTTCCCAAAAAATCTTTGATTCTGTTGACATATTCCCCATTATTCATCCCAATATCCCTCTTAAGATTCCTAAATTTAACTCTATATGTTTCAGAGGTAATCTGAAAACTTCGCAAAACAATATCTTTAAATTTACAATAGTCTAAAGCATCTTCAATGGGCATTCCACTGAATACATTTTGAGCTTTACCAGTTAATTTCGCAGTCAGGGTAGGAACTCTCTTATCATCAGGAATTTCATGTATTACACACAGCCTTTCGAAGGTAGTCAGATATTCAGAAATATCATTGTCCTCACTGTACTCAGGACATAAGTGTTCCCATTTGTGGATTTTTTGAGTGATGGGAGTCATTGGGGTCGGGAGGTTCTGGTTCTGCTTCTCTAGCAAGTCCAGTTTGTGTTTTCACTCTCTCTCTTTCTTCTCTCTCTCTCTCTTTTTCTCTTTCTTCCCGCTCTCTTACTCTTTCTCTTTCTTCTCTTTCTTTTTCTTTTACTTCTATGGCCTTTCTGTGTGGAGCCTCCTCTTCTTTGAGCCTCATTTCTGCCTGCCACATTTGAAACTCGACATCCTTTTCCTTCTCCACAGCTTCCAGTCTGGCCAGCTCTAGTTTTGTAGCTGTCTCACTGGTAGTCATTTTTCTGCTTTCTTGTGCTTATTTCCCTCACCAGAAATAAATAAACAGAAAATAACAAAACTGTGACCTCCTCTTGTCTGTTCTAAGCCACTGCACTTAAGACTCACTTAAAATCACAAATATCAATGCCTAAAGCGTGAACTTCACTTGGAGTAACAAGCCGTATATAGACCCTGCTCACTGCGCCACTCTGACATTCCCCTCTGGTGTTATCTGGACTGGTGATCTGCTAGGTCATGCCAATTCTTGACTCTGGGAGCCAGCCTTACCCTGCTCTGCTGTGAGAACTCCCACTCTTGGGCTGTTCACGCATAGCCTTTGGCATGTGAGCTGCTCCTTGGATTGTGCAACCGAATGACACTAGCCAATACCTCCAGTCCCAGATACAACCCTGGTTGTATGCTTATGAATGTATATATGACATAACTGGAATATGTTTTATGCTACTGTGACATTGCACTCTATATAATTTTATGAAAGTATGCTGATGAGTATGAATATAATGTAAGTGGAATATGCTTCATGCAAAAGGTCTCTTGTAAGGCATCATTACAAAGCTTATAATGTACTGAGTGTGGTCATCCTATTTGTATAAATGTATCACTCTTGTATCTGAAACTAGAAATATAAAATATAACTCTGAGGGCCTATTGTAATTATGCAAAGTGTGGGCCATTAATGATGGTTTGGAATCTTGATGGCTCCCATCAACCAGGACAACTGACTACAAATGGCTCTGTTTTACTTGTAAGTTTTCCTGTATACATGTGTGCTGGCAAGTGGGTAATGAAGTATTACAGTGACATGTGATCATGTCACCTGAACTGGAATCCATCTTTAACCTGGTGCTTTTCCATTAAGAAGGGGGGTGAGAACCCAGAGGGACAAAGGATTCCCCCCTTGTGCAAAAGATATATACGTGGGTGGAACAAAGAAAAAAGGGGCAGCCATCATGAGAAATGCCCAACCTACCACTGGAGCTGGAACAAGGGCTGTACCATGGGAAAGGACTGTGCCCAGACTAGGAAGGTGTCCAGTCTGTGAAAGAAACGCATTGAAACATCTCTGAGGGTGAGATTTTATCTGTATTCAGTTTTATTACTGTATTAGGCCTAGATTTACGTATTTTCTTTTATTTTACTTGGTAATTCACTTTGTTCTGTCTGTTACTGCTTGGAACCACTTACATCCTACTTTCTGTAATGAATAAAATCACTTTTTACTTATTAATTAACCCAGAGTATGTATTAATATCTTTGGGGGGGGGAAGTTGTGCATATCTCTCTATCAGTGTTATAGAGGGCAAACTATTTATGAGCTTACCCTGTATAAGCTTTATATAAGGTAAAACGGATTTATTTAGGGTTTGGACCCCATTGGGAGTTGAGCATCTGAGTGTTAAAGACAGGAACATTTCTGTAAGTTGTTTTCAGTTAAGTTTGCAGCTTTGGGGCATGTGGTTCAGACCCTGGGTCTGTGTTGGAGCAGACTGGTGTGTCTGGCTCAACAAGACAGGGTGCTGGATTCCCAGGCTGGCAGGCAAAACAGGGGCAGAAGTAGTCTTGGCACATCGGTTGGCAGTTCTCAAGGGGGTTTCTGTGATCCAACCTGTCACAGCTACATATGCCATGTAACATATCTCTGTAAAGGTTATGATCTACTGAATATATTCCTCCTGTTTGTATGCACGTATCATCGTTGTATTCAAAGTTATGAATATTAGCTGTGTACTTGCTTGATTTGTAAGTAGCCTTAGTAAAGCATTTGGTCAGCTTCTTGAGAAAGGAATGTGCAAGTTAAGTGCCCAATCAAGAAACACCTAACGAACAAAGGATCTTGAAAGGCTCCAATCCACCAGCCTGGAGGGAAAACACCCCCATCTCTGTCGGTGGGGTCATTTGTATTCGGGTAAACTACCACTTTCCCTGCCCCCCTAGAGGGCTGTGATCTGTGCTCTCTGGGCTAGGTGTGTTTACCCTTTGATCAGATTCACCTTTTCCGAGCAGCTTTCCCATAACTGCTCTCTGTGTCTCACTAGCCTGGGGGAAAACACCCCTGTACCTTGGAGGAACCCCATGTTCATCTTTATAAAATGATTGTGTGGTATCCAAAGTTTGTCATGGTGGGTGTCTTCGGAAGGTTCATGATGCACTGAGCATGGTTGTTATAGTGATGTTATAATAATTGTTACAGTAATGTTCTAGTAAGGTTATAGTTATAATTTCATGTATATAGTTATGACGCTGAAAATGTATTCTTATGGTTGAAAGCAAGCCCAGGCAAAAACTCTCCAAGAACAGAGAGGCAGTTCACACCTCATCAGGGCATGTATTGGACAAATCCAGCCCAGCCTCACAGGAACAAAGGACGCAGGCCTAGGCAACAACAAAAGATCTGTTAGACCAGGGCTGGCCAACCTGAGCCTGAGAAGGAGCTAGAATTTACCAATGTACATTGCCAAAGAGCCACAGTAATACATCAGCAACCCCCCCATCAGCTCCCCCACCCACCAGCAGCCCCACCAATCAGCGCCTTCCCCTCCCTCCCTGCACCTCCCGATCAGCTGTTTTGTGGTGTGCAGGAGGCTTGGGGGGAGGGGAGGGTTAGGAGCAAGGGCATGGCAGGCTCAGGGAAGGGGGCAAGAAGGGGTGGAGTGGGGGTAGGGCCTGTGGCAGAGCCAGGGGTTGAGCAGTGAGCACCCGCTGGCACATTGGAAAGTAGGCACCTGTAGCTCCAGCCCCGGAGTCGGTGCCTATACAAGGAGCTGCATATTAACTTCTGAAAAGCCGCATGTGGCTCCGGAGCCACAGATCGACCACTCCTGTATTAGACTCTCGACTGAGTCACCCCCCCCTTCCTTTGGTCAATTTGGAACTGCAATGGGGTAATGCTCACCTGAATCTGAAGTGGTGGTGGTGGGGGGAGCAAAGCCAAGAGGGAAGAAAGAACATGATAAAAGGGAGAGACGTTTACCATACTCTTCCTGTCTCTTCCACCTACATCTACAGACACCACACCAAGAGACTGAAGTGCTGATCAAAGGGGAGAGCCTGGCGGAAGAGCAACCAGCCTGTGGTGAGACACATCTAAGTTTGTAAGGACATTGAAAGTGTCAAGATCTGCTTAAAGCGACAAAGAGTCCGGTGGCACCTTAATAGACTAACAGACATATTGGAGCATAAGCTTTCGTGGATGAATACCCACTTTGTCATCCACAAAAGTTTATGCTCCAATACGTCTGTTAGTCTATAAGGTGCCACAGGACTCTTTGTCGCTTTTTACAGATCCAGACTAGCATGGCTACCCCTTCATACTTAAGATCAGCTTAGAATGCGTTTTGCTTTTATTTCATTTGACCAAATCTGACTTGTTGTGCTTTGACTTATAATCACTTAAAAGCTATCTTTATAGTTAATAAATCTGTTTGTTTATTCTACCTGAAGCCGTGCATTTGGTTTGAAGTGTATCAGATACTCCCCTTGGGAGAACAAGCCTGGTACATATCAATTTCTTTGTTAAATTGAGGATTCATATAAGCTTGCAGCGTCCAGCAGGCATAACTGGACTTTGCAAGATGGAGTTTCCTAGGGTTGTGTCTGGGACCGGAGATATTGGCTAGAGTCATTCGGTTGCACAATCCAAGGAGCAGCTAACATGCCAGAGGCTGTGCGTGAACAGCCCAGGAGTGGGGGTTCTCACAGCAGAGCAGGGTAAGGCTGCCTCCCAGAGTCAAGGATTGGAGTGACCTAGCAGATCACCGGTCCAGATAACACCAGGGGAACATCACAGCCTTGCAGGTTGTATACATGGTTATTTGGACCTCAACATTCCCATGAGGTTCCTTCATATTACCTTTGTCTGAAGAACTACAGAAACAACACAAATGATGCTTGTATCTTAGTAATCCAGACCTTCCATTGTCAGGGTTTTTCAAAGGTGCCTTCAGCTTTAGAAGTAGGACACACTGAGTTCCATGTCTAATGAATGTAGACACTGAACTATTGCATTGTCTCACATGAAGATCCCTCCGAGTAGTCTGCTGTAGATAGGGAAGCCTATATTGTTGTCTGTACTGAACTTGGTATGTGGATAGAGGACTTCATTCTCAGGACTATCAAGCTAACACATTTCATAAGAACTACAGTAACATTAAAAAATGAGCGGTAAACTTAGTTCTGTTGTAATAATGTAGGTACTAATATAGGCATCCCCAGCAAAGACCTGGTTAGAGAAGGCACATCAGAATAAGAAGCCCTGTGTAAGTCAGCTGTTCATCAGTAACATTGGGTTGCTTTTATATGGTCTCAATTCCTGACTGAACTAGCCCATTCCAGATAAAAACAAGAAATAAAGGAAACTCTCTATGGGCAGTTAAAATAACAAATTAGACATGCAACACTTAACATTATTACAGATTGGCTGAAGTGCCGAGCATGCTACATGAGATTTCCAACTCCAGTACTAATCATTAGTACCAATAACGACTCTGTCTAAGAAGCGGGTGCAGACAGAATACTAGTTCAGAGACCTGGAAAAAATATTGTTTTGAAGGCAGATTTACTTTAAAAAGTAATTGGGACAAGTGTCTCTAGTGATAAAATTTAATACATTCAAAAAACTCAGCACTAACCTTTCAATTATGTCCCTTGACTTAACATAAGAAACCTGCAGAGTTTGAGGAAAAGAGGCAGAGGCTTCAGTGCTGTAATGTATATTTCCCAACTTGTGCGTACCATATGGAACAGTCCGGCACTGGCAGAGGATTGGTAAGAAGACCCAAAAGCCCTCTTCCTACTCTAGTTTTGTTTCTACACAGCCCTGATGATTCTTTTTCCTGAGTAACTTGTAGAGCTTGTGATGCTTTCTTGGGGTGTCCAGAATTGTAAGTCACTTTGTTACCCTTCTGCCTCAGCAAGAGAGATATTTGCTGCTACAAAACTGTGTGCCAACTCCCTGACCCTCCAGTTTGTTAGACAGCCCAACAAACTTCTCAGGACCCTGCCAGTCCTTGCCTTGCCTTGCAGGGAACTCTTGGTGACCCCAGTCCAAAACCCAGGAACAGCGTTCCTCCGCAGCATCCAGCTCCTGTCACTGAATGCCTACAGAAATACCAAATCTGCTGTCTCCAAAGAGACAGAGTACACAGCAGCCTGCTGGCTGAGCTGGGGTTTCCTCCTTCACTTTAACATAACAGCACTGAGATGGATTTATAATGAAATAAGAATAAGTTTATTAATAAAGAACAGAGATTTAAGTGATACTAAGCAGAGATAATAGAAACAGAAAATAGTTACAAATAAAACAAAAATATAATCATGCTTGCTAGTGACTAAAGCTTAATGTGTTACAATCCTTGTCTAAGGCTGTTGTCTTACCCTAAGCCACTTCTTAGCAGGCTCCAAGCTTTATAAAGCAGCCTTCTCACTTACAGATACTTCTCCGCATCAGCAACCCATATAGTCAGGGCCGGCGCTTCCATTTAGGCAACGTAGGCGGTCGCCTAGGGCACCAGGATTTGGTGGGGGGCGGCAATTCAGCGGCGGGGGGTCCTTCTGCGCTCCGGGTCTTCAGCGGCAATTCTGCAGCGGGTCCTTCACTCGCTCCGGGACCCACTGCCGAAGTGCCCCAAAGACCGGGAGCGTGGAAGGACACCCGCCTAGGGCACCAAAAACCTGGCGCCGCTCCTGCATACAGTTGGAGATCCACTGTTCATAGATGCAAAGAGCGCTAACCTCTTTGTTATCCCTCAGGAAGGGATAACAAAGGGGTTCTCTCCCCTTTCTCATGTAGTCCAGTAACCCTTTGAGATGTGCTCTTTGGAAGTGTATCCCCAGATAAAGTTTTTCTCCCCTACTGCTTGTGCTCCAGTGAGCTGACACCATGCTGTTTCCTCATCCTCCTGGTAACTGGTGCTTACTTCAGATGCAAGTGAACTGCCCATTGTCTCTGGCATCATCCTGCTCAACGTACATGATAGACACAGGCAATTAGGCAAAGCAACAGTCCTTTGTGTAGGACAAACTTTTTTATCAAGTCTTCCTCCCGCAAACATATTTTGGGAATATAGTTCCAGCATACATACATACATTTTACACACCATTTGTACATACATCACACAATGGTACTAACAACTGGTGTGTCACCAGCTTTCATTTGCTACACACATGACACTCTTTACAGCAGGAGTCGGCAACCTTTGGCATGCGGCCCATTAAGGTAATCCGCTGGCAGGCCACGAGACATTTTGTTAATGTTGACCGTCTGCAGGCATGGCCCTCCGCAGCTCCCAGTGGGCACAGTTTGCTGTTCCCAGCCAATGGGAGCTGCAGGGGGCTGTGCCTGCAGACGGTCAACATTAACAAAATGTCTCACGGCCCACCAGCGGATTACCTTAATGGGCCACATGCCAAAGGTTGCCGACCCCTGCTTTACAGATTAATACTGTGACGACAGTGCGTTAGATGTAGTGAGTGTATCCATCCATGTAAATATCTGCACCTGCCTTTTGGCATTAAAAGGCTCTTAGGATCACAGTGCTGAACAAGACACAACTGTAGGATTGTATGGCCACGAAGATGCAGAAGACAGGATGAACAGACAGTCAGTTATGGGGAGGATTTAGGCCCTTCTAGTAGTTCCATCCATTTAGATATTTGCACCTGCACAGAGCCCTACTGAATGCAGTGAGGGAAGAAGCTAGGTTTTTTTATTTAAAAAAAGGTGACTAGTATTGAGTAGTGCATATGTTAATTGGATTAAGATAATAAGCAAAGCCAAAATAAGATTTATATAGCAAATTTATTCTCTTTTCTTACATTATTTTCCATGAATAATCCCCAGTAGACATTAGTGAAGTGGTTTGAAGAAATGCAGAGCAGAACTGAGCTTTCATCTCCCTCTGTGGGTGTTCCTGAGCAGTACTCGTGAGAGATACTGGGCAAACTTGGCAGGGCAGGAGAAGTTGGGTAACACAAGCATAAAAGGAATATGAAAGCTGCAGCCTGAGAGAGAGAATTTTTAAGTGGAATACAAAGTTATGTGCAGAAACGTGGGCTAAACTCTCTCAAAGCTGAAAATTACGCAGTACTTTCAAATGCAAATGATGTAAAGATGTCTTGTATATAAAAAGGTAAGAGTGCTCATTCAGTAATGACGCATAATATCAAACACCTTTTAAGTTAAGCTATCTAGAGTGTATGAGGGTCATGAAACTGATCTATGCTACAGCAGAAGTAATTGAACAGATATATTTACTGAGGCTTTAAAAATATGCTATACATTTCTTACCCGAGATTCTGTGCCCCTATGAAAGTGGTAGCTTAAATTAACTTCATTTTCCTTTGCCACCATAATGCAGCATGAACACTTCATTCCAAAGTGGGGAAGTCAGCACTACAGAGACATACTTCTAAAAAGCCATTCGTTCTAACTCAGTGCTCAGGGGACATTAGCGATTTTTAGTGAGGCAAAAATGCATTACGTAGTACTACATTTTCCCCTCTGCTTTTATAGACTCCTTTCTTGCACTGAACTCTGGCAAGAGAGTTCCTTTTGCATGTAAAATGATTGACTTTAGTGTGTATAGGAGGGATGAGGTTCTAATAAAAGGTCATGTATCATGAGGGAAAGTTTAAAGATTTCAGTAGTTCACTTGTTTTGGCACATTCTGCAATGACTCACAGGCTTAATTCTCTCAAGCTATCAAATTAATAAAACCCTCTAATTCTTGTCAGGATTCATCCAGCAGGGGGTTAAATAGCTAGTCTTCAGAGTGTTATTTTACTATTGTCAGAAAATGTTCTTCAAGTGAGCTATATATTGCCAGAAATACAGTAAAATGAATGTACACCCTGCTTCCTCTAGTAAGATGTATTCTTCTTCCCTTTGGGCACTCCACAATTGTCATGGAATTGTTCTGTAGCGCCAGGATACTATTTTAGTAATAAGGTCTGTTCTCGTAAACAATCAGAGCTAGCTAGAATGAATCAGAATCCTGGGAGGCCCTTACCTTGGGTGTATGTGTTACAGTACAGTCTTTCATTGCATGGTCATCCTGTGAATCAGATAACAAAGTATAATATATACATTTCTACAACCTTAAATATACATGTGTAGTATCTTGTAGTGCACAGTACAACTCTGTGTATGCCAGATAAAGACAGAGAATTTCAACAGGACAAACAGATATTTGTATTTATAATGGCAAAAGCGGATTTATTTCCTCACTGTCTTCATTCTCAAAAATTGCTATACCTTTTTTCCCCTCAAAATTAAAAAAAAAAGATGTCCCTTGGGCAGATATCAAGTTTTGAATATTTGAGTCCCCAAGGGTGAAAGCCTACAGAAGTTATAAGCAAATGCAAGAGAGGGTGCTCTCTGGTTATCTGACCTCCCTACCAATTACATAGGTCCGAATCCATCAAAATATTTTTAGGGCCTGATCCAAAGCCCATTGGAGCAGTGGGGCATCTCACATTCTGAAAGTGTTTTGCCTGATTGAGGCCATCATGGTGGTTGAGGCTAATAACAAAGTAATGTTGTTCTCAACAGTTAGACTGCATAGTTTACTAACAACCAACTCTGAATCACAATCAGGGCCAGCTCCAGGGTTTTGGCTGCCCCAAGCAGCCAAAAAAAAAAAAAAGCCGTGATCTGCGGTGGCTCCGAGCGGGAGTGAGGGACCGTCCGCCGAATTGCCGCCGAATAGCTGGACATGCCGCCCCCCTCTGGAGTGGCCGCCCCAAGCACCTGCTTGCCAGGCTGGTGCCTGGAGCCGGCCCTGATCACAATGAATACATCGTAATATATTTTCCTCCTACGTTTCCTTGGGTTTCCTACTATATATATACTGTACTGTGCATCAAGTGTCAGTCAATAAATATGTATAGTATATTTTAAACACGCTCCACTTTTCAAGAGATCCAGATTTTTCCTCCTCTCTAAATTCGGCTGATTTGTGGAAGGAAAGGTCCCTTGAGAATTGACACAGAGTCAGTCAGGTGTCCTCTCTAGCCGCCCACTAGACTGCTGTGAGGGGAATCCAAGCCTCTGGGTCCTTGAATCCCTGGATGTTTTTAACTTCTGGGGCCTGAATGGATCTTGGGGTCCCTACGCACACCGTTGGGGTACAGACCCTTGGTCTAACTCCCTATCCTGAGAGCTGGAACCTGTAGGGTTGCCAACTTTCCAATTTCTTAAATCTGGACACAACAGCTCTCCCACCCCTGCTCGCTTGCTCGCTCCCCCTCCCTCCTGGGACTCACTTGTCACCTGCAAGCTGGGCTGGGAGCTGAAGTGGAGCCTGCCCACAAAATGCAGGTAGGAGTCATCCCTGGCTGAGAAGGGGCTGGTGCGGGTTGATGACCTGGCACCCCCTGTCCCCACACCCTGGGCTAGGGTGGTGTTTGCAGGAAGGGATGGGAAGGCAGGGGGGCAGGGGGTATCAGTCTGTCTGTCTGGGCGAATTGGGCCGGGCTAGGGGGAATGCCCTTCCCTCCCCGCACAGTGTGTGTGCAAGTTGGAGGTCAGGCTCCGCTATGAGCCACATGCTCTGAGCTTTAAGGGTGCTGTTCGCCCACCCTCCTGGGCCAGGCTGCCAAGCTCCCATCTGAGTGGCAGGAGGCTGGTGCTGCAAAGTCACCTCTGCCCTGAGGAGAAGCGGCCACCCGGCATGGGATCTCTGGCTCAGGTTGCGGCTCCGGTGCTGGTCACGCATGTCTCGGAGCCCCTGGAGCAGCTTCCCATGAAGATGGGATGTTTCTGCAGCAGGCAGGGCGAGGGCAGAGCCAGGGAGCAGAGAGGAGGGTGGAAAATAGGATGCAATCCAAATTCAATCCAGAGGCATGGATTGGCACCCACCTGGCTCACAGCCATGCTGCCCCCAGCTCTCTGCAAGTGCCCTGCTGCGGTCACACACACTGCAGTGGACGCTGCCTTGGCCCCCCCA